>NC_068363.1:39813198-39912458 GCF_020536995.1 Dreissena polymorpha
CCCTTTTGAAGAAAATAATTAACAGCTGTTTCCCTTTCGCTGAAAAGTTACCCTTTCTGCCGTGGCGTGCCTCAATACATTTAAATTCACAAAATGACGTTATTATACCAGCGAAATTCTCCGGTTAAACTCTTTTCCAATGTAAATAAACGGTGAAAAACATAAAATAGAAAGAAAATGTGTTGGATTCGATGGAATATTGTTTTTAATTCACTCGTGATCATAAAAATATATATAAATCTTGAAGTAAATCTTGATATGATAATCTAAAAAATAGAAAAAATTAGTTCCGAAAATTGGTTATTTTCACCGGTGAATAACAATTTGTTTATTTTCACTGCTGTTATTTCACTGTAGAAATGTCATATTTTATCATTAGGTATAAAAGAAATAACATATTCTGGGCGGCTGAATACATACAAATTTATCTCTTTTATCAGCCTCATGCTTCCCAGGTATTTGATAATAATTAAACACTATGTCACTATGTAGGTTGAGCAATGTAAAATAAATGACAAATCAAATTTAAACTTTAAATGAAATAAATCCTTTGTATTTCCTTGCAACGCAAACACATCCAAAATGCATATATATCTTTCAATATGTTTCGCGTTATACTGTAACCATCGCTTATAAAAAACATGAAAAATACTTTGTCAGTAAAAACAGCAAATGTGCAAATTACAAATTAAACAGTGCACAAATCTGAATTAGATATTTCCAAAATACTACATATTTACCGTATGAAGCAACTTTGAAAATAAGGTAAATGGTACACAATTTGTTGTTTTAACCAGGCTTTTTTGCGCGGCGACTCTCCTCGAATGGTTGAATGATGGGACTTTTCTACGAGTGTTAACTCCGTTGCGATCACTTACTACTAACCTAACTCAAATGTAGTCGGGCATAAAGTTTTTACAGGATGCAGAATCAACGGGATTTCCATGGGTTAACACACACGAGCTGGAACGAATGTAAACACACCGTTAAGAGCTTCATGTTTTGCAAATACCTCAAATTATTGTAAAAATCATATAGAAAATTCTTTAGTGTATAAAATACAGTTTTTTCTTGCAGTTTGTTCCAATATCTTAATGTTTGACAATAAATCCGTGAATGCGTCTGAAATTGGTGACATCATTTCATGTTGCGTGAAGCTTAACCGTATAAATGAATGCAGTACATATATAATTTTTGACCAAGAACACATGCTTATTAAATAAAGTAATTCTGATGTATTTCCCATTGCCATAAGCAGCACAAAAATCAGTCATTTATGCACAAGTTGATATTCTTCAGAAAAATTGTTTTAATAAGTTTTTCGAAAACAAGCATCACATACCGGTTCCCACAAATTTACATGATCCTGCACCCTGATTACGTTGCCATGCAGTGTTCGCATACGTAATTATTCTACGATGGCGCACAAGTGAAAAAAGAAATTACAATTCTTGGCAAAAATGTCAAATAAAAATCAATATAATGAAAGGACATCGTATAATAAGTAAGGTTGTATTATTTATAATTAATTTATTTATTACTTCGATTGCCCTTATTAAATTGCTGCATCACATCAATTGAACGGAATGGTTTCGTTCTCCGTACTGAATAAATACATAAATAAATAAATGAAGATTGTTCTGGACAACAATAATTATCACGCTGTAATTCACTTAAATTTATTGTAAGTATTAACAAGTAGCAAGTATGTTAGTGTAACAAGAAAAGACGTGTATACATGGATTGGACTGGGTTCCTTTAACTGTGGTAGGAAAAATACAACTATCATGGAGAAAAAATGGTTAATAGCTATGCCCGAGTTCTGTATTAAACTGATCGGATTTACTTCAGTGTTTCATGTTGATTTCTTGCATTACCGACGGAGAAAGAAGCTCTCGAGAATCAACAGTCGTCGTTTTCTCGCCGGCGAAGATGATGACGTAAATTGCCACTTCAGTGAATCGTCAACAAAGATAAATAACACACCCAAAGCAAGGAAAGATCACATTCGCGGTTTCCGTTTGGCAAATGGTAAGCATTTAATTACACATGCCATGTTTCTCAACGGTCATGGTTTTGACGGTAACATTACGACAACGGCACCGGAGCAGCCTGATTAAACCGCGCATACACTGCAATACACCGAAGAGTATATTGGTTCTGATGATTCGAGAATGCACACCATTTAAGTCAGATCTAATTACGCAGTTTTTATGTTCATTATAGTTTCATTCCGGAAAATAAAGACGGTGATCAGAAGAGGCAGTTGGAAAACCAAAGAAAGGGCGTACCGTTGCCCCCCAATCCGGTCCCGGCGGTTCTCGCTAACTCCAGACGACGATCCATGGTCAGTTACAAAGCCGGTATCAACAACGACAACTAGCCGAAATAGCCTAGTTCAAAGCTCAACAGTTTTGATAGGCAGCGGGTTAAGATTGGTTTTATCGGTACGTTACAAAATGCGCGAAAAACATGTATTAACATTGGTCGAGAATTGAGCATATAGATGCTCTGGTTGGCAAATGCCATGTATATGGTATAACGATGTAAAGACATGGTGAAACAAAATTAATTGGTGTTGTTTAAGTCCTTAATATTATTATTGGTGTTATATTAATATCAAATGCACGAATTTACTTAAATGTACTATTATGTTTGTTCAGTTAATGGAAGCCATTTATAATAGTATTTTGTTCACACACGAAACTGAAGTAAACAATTTTGATTCTGTATACAACCATCTGTTTAAAATACTTGTAATGCCGATGGAAAAAAAACATAAGCTTAGACCCCATTTATTTATTGCATTGAAAGCCTACAGCTTATTGAAACGCTCTCGGTTCCGTTTCGATGATAGAAGCAGTTCTTTGTATCTTAAGGGTGGATCTCAAGAAAGCGAGACCTCCGGGTTGATAGTTGGACCAATTACGGGACGGAAAATATTTATTTACGTGATTATATTACATTGAAATCATATGTAGGTTATAATTTCTATACGACAAGTTTCCATACTATGTTACCAATAGCTCGCAGTATATGTCATTACGATTAAATACGTTTTTCATGTTAATGGAAGTGGAACTATACTATATATGGAATATTTAACTTTTAGAACAGTTAAAATGTTGATGAATTTGACGTGGTCACTAAAATACTGACCATTCGAGATGTGTATAGCTGATCAAATACCGATAATGATAGATTTATTTGTCAAGACCAAATATTAATTGATATACTGACACCAGCTTCATTGCAACGCAAGAAGCTGGCAGGTTTATATCCGCATTATACTGACAGTTGTCGTGATTTAAAGCATTCAAATACCGGTTTGAAAGGACCATGAAGAGGGCATCTTGATTGTCATTAAAAACTATATGGGCCGTACTCTGTGAAAAAAGGGTTTAAGGCATGTGCGCAGAGTGTCACACTTTCCGCTTTTATGATATTTATCGTTTAAAGAAAGTCTCGTCTTAGCAAAATTCAAGTTAAGGCGGAAAGTGTCGTCCCTGATTAGCCCGTGCGGACTGCACATGCTTCTCTGGGACGACACTTGACGCACATGCATTGAGGTCCCTTTTCACAGAGCGCGGCTCATATTAATTTGTTGCATACATAAACAATTCAAATATGGTATGATTTAAGAGCTCAAGTGCATGAACCCAGTAACTCCCATACTAAATTAACTTGTCAACTCTCAAACGAACAGTATACACACGGAATGCTTAATGTATTACAACTATGATACACATACAAATATTAACTCTACTCGATCGTGTAAAAAAACCCTCATAGTCCATGTAAATTAACGGCTACATAATAAAAATGAAAGGTCGCTACGTATACAGTATTTAAGGGTTGTAATTTAGTAAATATAAAGCTTGTTACTTGAAGTACAACGATAATTTACAAGGATGTTACTCAATATTGTGTCACATACTTTAAGGTTTTTGCGTTGAAATTCAAATATGGCTACTCGTACCTAAATTATATACATTATTATTTACAGTATGTTTTTCTTGCATTTATCACATTAACAGCACATACATATGGGGTAAGCAATTCTGTATTATACCTCAAACTTGTATGTTATCATGTAAATTCACCCATATCAAATCACGTGGTTTTAGTGATAAGATTATCATACCACGTGATTGAGTAAACATTATCGATACCCGTCAATCATGTTTTGCTTTAGGTATGTATTTGTCGGGTTGCGCTATGCGACATTAAACAGCCGATATTCATAATGTATTCATGATCTTAAGAATGTTTATAACAACTATTATCTGTTTTCATCATAGAATAGAATAAAGTAATGTTTATGGGTTAGAAAAGCAACAAAAATAACAACAATACACCTTAAATTAGACAATGTTTGTAGAAACAAAATGTTTCTTTAAAACTATTTTCCGATTATCGTAATTCAATTAGTTTTTTGCACGAAAGGTATTTGCCTATTTTTTAAAATTATATACGCTTTCTACTCGAAGCTTACAGCCGTGTATGTCGTTTAATGACAATAATTGTTTTTTATATGTGTTGTTGATACGAGGAGTCAAGTCTAAATACCACGTACTACGTTCACGTACTTAGCTATATTTTAAGAAAGCTATAAGGCTTATACCTTGAAAAAACATTTGAATCAAAAGTATGTCACAAGTTCAACGATTAACATTGCCTGATTGACTTTTATTTAAGTTATTTAAATCAAGAACTGTGGTTTTAGATTGAGTTATATCGACCCCGTTGATCTGTTTACCTTTGTTAGCAATACCTGGTGAAGCTGATTTCAGGTAAGGTTATACAATTATTTCAGTTGCTCACATTGCTTTAATAGTATGCTGATATAAAGTCTGATTAAATAAGTGTCACAATTCATACGTGACGTTTGCTATTAAACTTTAAATAAGTGATATTGATTGCTTTGTTTACTTTTACTGTAGGAAAACGCTTAAACGAGTGTTTGCATTGTATTAAAGTTACCGTTTTGTTTTACATTTCACATACAACTCTCTTTTTCAGGTACAGAAATACCTGGTGAACAAGACAATTGGGATTCCGCTGTGGAACAGGACCGGGCTTCTATGTCATTCGGCGGGATGCGAAGACACTATTAGGATGATTGCCATGAACAGATTCCCCTTTATAGTAATCAATAATAGCGTTTACTGTGTTTTGACAACTTTATTTGTGTGTGAATTGTGATACTGATTGTTTCAATAAATGTTTAGTCTTTAGACTAAACTACGTACACAATATTATCATAAATCGCTAAAAAGCACAATTGTTGGCACACATTCATAACTCATGAATTAAGCGAAAACATACCGGCTGGAAATCTTATAACAACATTCGTGTGCTATTCCGTTTATACAAAGACCTATAGATTATATAGATTGTAATCTATAGGTCTTTGGTTTATAATAAGTAGTTCTAATATTAACAGCTAAACGTAATGACCCAATATTATATATATATTATTTCAGTCTAGTGTTTTTCTGGAGCCGTTTAGCCAGTACACACACGGGCAATCCAATATGAACCACGCGGTTCCGTCCCTGATGTATTCGACCAGGGGTGCATACGAGAGCCTAATCCATTGCAACATTAAAGGCTATGATTATCAACAGATGTACAACATCTGGACATGCCCGCGGATGGCGATTAAACTTGCTGTATGAGAGCGCGTTGAAAAAATAAATACATAAACACTATCATTATTTATTACTTCTATTTCAGAACAATTCAACATTTAGCATGAATCCAATATACGTATAGATAAGTTTGTGACTCTTACAAACTTATTAATTCAAGTACTTGATTGCTTACTTAATTGTACGTCAAAGCTGAAACGGCTATTTTTTTAACAATTATATGAGTTGAACTGCGGTATAATTTTTATTTTAAACGGTTCATTTTATTAATAAATATAATCATTTCAATCATTCCAATGATATTAGCAAGCAAATTTAATGTTGTTTCGGGATTGTTTGTGTAGTAATACAGCATGAGATATTTCCTTACACAGTGCAATATAATATATCGCTTTAGTAGGTAATAAAGAAATTGAATTAGATAAAATTTAAGAACGTGTCATCTTATAGTACTTGATAATATTTTAAAATAAATATTTCCGTTCCAGGAATATGGGCATTGCGATATTCTTGATCCTTTAGCATGGGAAGTTAAAATGTAATATTCAAATAAGTTAATAAGTACATGTAAGTCTAATTCTCTAATTCGAATAATGGAATGAAATGCCATACTTTACATGAATATAACTCTTATTTTGTTTAATTCCTGACATATTATGTTTAAAGAAAAACATATCATATTGTATTAAAGGACTATTGCAATTTGGAAACCACAGTACTTATAATTGTTAATTTAATTCACTTTAAGCGATTATGGAATTATATCATTGTAAATTGAAATATGTGTGAGAAAATATAAATAAACAGCCATGTTTATCCACCACAAATAGTTCAGTTGTCATTGAATTTCATTATCACAGAGTCGTTAAATACAACTTGTTTGTTCGTAATACAATCGTTTAAAATGTATACAACTATCATTAACTTATCATAACAGCGTGTCACCTTGGAAGGATATGCAAGACCACAAACGGAGCCATTCTAGACGGATATCATCAACTGGTGCAGGGTATCGTCAACTGGTGCAGGGTATCGCGGCTAGGATATCATCAACTGGTGCAGGGTATCGCGACTAGGATATCATCAACTGGTGCAGGGTATCGCGGCTAGGATATCATCAACTGGTGCAGGGTATCGCGGCTAGGATATCATCAACTGGTGCAGGGTATCGCGGCTAGTGTTTTCATCACGACTATACAGGGTCGACCGGACGCAATCCGCTACATACAGGACGTGAACATAATTCCGGCACAGATTTCGGATCATCGGGTGGACTGGGAATGTTAAAAGGATGCTCCTTTATGTCTTTTTTCTTGAACTGCGAATAAACTGTATTGGTGTTTGATTAATTAAATGTGTCACAATTGACGACAAAGTTTTTTCCTGTGGTTTTCTTTCTGTAAGATTATATACTATTATATAAGTGTTTTACTGGAATTAGGTGGTACTTATAGAGTATCTTAATTCATTTTCAGTTAATTAAATAAATTATGTAACGACCGTCTTGTGCTTATGTGGAACCGATCAGGTATTTTAATTCATTTGCAGGTACTTAAGTTGAATATATTGGAACTGTTTTGTTCTTATGTCGTACGTACACAGAATTTAAATGCATTTGCAGTTAAATAAGCTAGTTACTTGGTAAATGCTTAGTGGTATGTAGTACTTGAAGTAATTCAATTCATTTGTTATTAATTATATGGTAACTGTCTGGCAACATAAGGCACGAATCAATGGTGATAATTCGGTTTGACTCTGTTGAGTGGCAACACTATTTTAAAGGACGTTGGCTGGAACATAGACACAAATCTGTAATAACAACATTATTTGGTTTTAAACATATAAACAACTTAAAGATAATTGGATCGTCATGAAAATTATATTTTTAAAAACCTTAATGGTTTGTTTAGCTATGTCTATTTTCTATTTAAGCATTCGGATATTTTTCAAATAAATTTCAACATTGATAAGATTTCGGATTTTCTACAACTTACTTTCATACCATTTCAAATACTCTATTAAGCTTAGTTGTCATGGCCAATTTTGAATTGCATTCATATCGATGTCAATTGCAGTTTAGACGCGTGCAGCAGTTTTTCGAACAGTTGAAATGTCATAATATTTGTTCGTTATAAAATAAATTGGAAATTGTGCATCCACTGTCCTACAAAGCTGAAATTAGTTGTTACCATATATTACTACACAATGTAGATTATTTTTGGACACATAATTGACACTTTGATTGTTACGATGAGAATGGTACAATAGTTGAACGCGTCATGTACGATTTGGCGTTGTTATCGTACCTTAAAGGCTCTGTACATGACTTTATTTTTATTGAACATTAATATTACAAGACGGACTAGGTAATACTTAAATTTGCGTCAATAAGCATATACTTTAAAAAAGGAACGTGCAGTTCGATTCAAAAGTGCTTTTTACCAATATTTACGGATACTTTATAACCTATGCGAAAAAATGTGCATGTTTGGTGATTTATTGTTGGCAGATAGTGAGATTGTCTGGAAAAAAAGCATTTTAAACCCCTAACGTGTTTTCGTGACCTCTCAAAAGCGGCAACCCTAGTTTTAAATCGTTAAATAGATTTTGTTACGTGTGACTACATTGTACTCATTAGCTGATCGAAACAATAATTAATATTTAAGGAGTTTAATTTTAACCGCATTTAACAATATAAATGTGCCGTACGAAGGGACCAGTCCGGTTCGTGTCGAGCAATTTCAATTGTGTTATCAGCTTATCAATTCTTATTATCTCAGAGGTTTTCAATGATAGATAGAGTGCAGTCAATTTACCGCCGTGTGTTTTGTTGATAGAATAGAAATAGAATTTCCAACAATAAATAATAAACAGAAGGTATTATGGTTTAAATTTTCAGATAGAAACGCCTTATACATAACGTACATGCAATTGTGGGTTTGTGTTCGCACCCGCTTTTCGGGAATACATGAATTATATTTCTTAAAGGTATAGGATCCCATAACACAGTGTCTCAATAAGCACGAGGTTTTTAATAGAAACGGAGCAAAAAATGTTTACCGATACTAAAAGAAAATCATTATATGCAAAAACTGCTTGCACGCATGCCACCAATATGGCAATTCATCGACGAATATTTTTTTAAATATAAACATACACTTTGTATTGTATGAATTCAGATGGAAAATGAAGCCACGTCTTCTACTGACGATAATTCTACTTTCCATTTGGTTAGCATCACACACTGTGATGTTGTTTTTGTTTCATTAACATTAGCAATTGATTGTGGATACAATTCTTATACATATCGAACACATGTCAACTTTAAAAAAGGTAGTTATGCCTTTATATCATATTTAAATTAACAAATCGATTACGTTTGCAGCATTGACATGTTTGAGATGCACCACTGTTGTACAGCCACAACATTGTGAGACAGTCATGACTTGCCCTCAAAGTGACGATGTGAGTAGAATATTTGACAGACATTTTAAATTGTTTAATCATATTGCTTAGATACGATTGAATTGGGTCACCATATTGTGTCACTTTTGCTTGACGTAGCATTAATGTTTTTTAATGTCGTGGTTTATGACTTAACGATGCATTGTATATATTTTAATTTAAATTAAGATAATAAAATAAAAATCCTACCATCGTTATCGTCTTAAAATTATCAAAATAAAGTTTGCGGTTTCAAAACTTATTTCGTGTAAATGTTTTTTTACCTAATTTGTTGAGACGGAGACTGAACAAATATTAATTGCACATCAGTTTAAAATATTATTGCCAGGAATGCTTTGCTGTATTTATTTCATCAAAACAACATTGTTAGGTTTGCTTTGTCGAACGGAGGACAGATGACTTTGGAGAAGAGGGATACGCCCTAGGATGCATCTCTCAACGTGTATGTACGAGTAATATTCCAAATAATAGGTGGTAAATTTATTGTTATGGTAACATGTTTAAAAATATCTCTAGACGTTAGCTCTATGAGCAAGCAAAAATTGTACACCAGCGTCAACTAAACTTGCATTTACATTTACTGAAATTTATTATACATATAGTCATGTCTGATATGATATATATTATATAAGATGATACATTGGTTTATTTATCGTCTCCTCAAAACAGACATTTTACGCATCTCAACATATTTAAACGCAATGCTTAAAAGTTGAAGATACGTTGCATCACACTCGATCATCTTTCAGAAAGATCGACTATTATGATTTGATGTTTATGGTGGTTAACTCATTAAAATGACAAAATACTTCGTAGTGCCACCCAGTGTTTCATAGCTTTTTTATACATTGTATTAAGCCAGGTGTCTTTAAAAATGTATTCAATGTGTACATACAATTAACGCTGTAATGCAGTCCTGCCACAACAGGAGGGGTGTGGGGAAATAGGTTAGTTGATGAAAATTATCATCTTATCAAATATACGTATAATTACATATGGAACTAAAATAACGTAAAAAATATGGAGTATACATAGTTAACAATTTTCAACTAGTAACACAATCGTTTTTATTGCTTTAGCCAAGTAACTTACTGACAGCAAGATTTACATACTACATTTTGGCGTTTAACTGCCAGCCATTGAAGTAAAAATAAATAAATAAATCGATAAATAAAAATAAATAAATAAATATATATTTATATACCGTTGACCATTTATCACATCGTATGGTGTCAATAAAACGCCGTGTATCGTTTCAAAATCGTATAAAACGGACGATGTTGTATTGTTATTATTATGAATACATGTCAAAACTATTGAATACGTGTGCATTATTTTCCAGCAACAATTGATCTCTTATTACACTAGCCTCATGGGCATTACAGGTTTTCCTTCAAACCGCGGACCTATCTGCTACAATTGTCATTCGCCATTACCGGATGGTCGTTGTCATAATGTGGATATATGTCGTACCGGAGAGGTATGCCTTCTACGCTGTTATTATTATGCAACAGTATATCAATGTCAATACCATCAACAATACACAAACAGAAGAAACACATTTTAACAGCTAAAAATATAGCTTTGTTTACAGTGCCACATGCAAAGAGCAGTCATTGCACATTAATATGTTTATAAATTATTTCTCAAATTTGAAACAATTGTATTCAATAAAAGAAAATACATGTACCTAGATATTTGACGACACTTTATTATATAAAAAAATTAAACACACCTCAATAATGATGCTATTATTGTATTTTTTTTACTGCGGATTGCAAATATAATTAATTATGCACGTTTATAAGAATAACATTTTTAAGGTATGCAGCGTGACTGGAAAAGAAAAGTTCGGAACACAAGTCTTTACATCGCAATGCGTTCCCATCGATGTGTGTAACTTGGCATAAGTATTTTTCGATTTATATATCTCACAATCTCCAAATGTTTTTTTTAGACAAAGTTTATTCAAGAGAAATAGATTATTTCAATAATTCACATTGACAAATAATAATAACAATGACACAAATAATCATTCTTTATTAAAGGTTCTTTGTACCATCAATATAATATGTTAAAATATGTTAATGTATCACCTGAAATTCATTCCCTTCTGTACTAAATCGTCTTTGAAACATTTAATCGCTACGAGTTTAAAGACATCGTTAATGTTCGGATTCTTGTAAATTTATTTGTAAATTTCAAACACTCCGAATCAAGCTGACATATTTAATTTTTTTCGAAATCTCATACCACATTACCAATAAACTGCATTTGGGACATAAAATAAGTCGGTGTTGTGTGTACATAAGGATTATATACTTTTCCAAAGATCAGAAGATCCGAATAACAATCATTGAATGTATTACCATTGTTAAGGACTGCGGGCCACATAATGTTGGACTCATCATCGGTAAACGTAGCAGTTTGACTGAGCAGTTCGTCCGGACATATGACCCTTATGGCTGCTTTCAATGTTGCAGCAGTGACCTTTGCAACCGCAAATGCAAGACACAATAAACCCACCTATGTCAGTGTCTTTTTATGTAATATTGTTTATTTTCGTTATGTATTTTTTCTTCTCTGTCAATGCATTACTGTACTGCGTATTATTGACAATATACTGACCATTATCTTGTCTATTTCACCAAAAACGAGCGCATGTTTGTTAATGCAAAGAACGTGTTTTGTCGAAAGTATGATAGCCTTTCAAAGTATTTTGTTAAATTTGATACATAAGTCATTTAAAGTCATTTTTGTTCTGTCAAACAGTGGACGCACAATGGGGTTTATGGGCGACATGGTCGTTGTGTTCTTCTAACTGTAACCAGACACGGACACGAGCGTGCGACAACCCCGCACCGCAACCAGACGGGAGAGATTGTCTTGGTTATGCGATACAATCACAAAGCTGTTACATGGACCAATGCCTAGGTATTATTATTGACATTGTACGTTCTATTCAATCAATCACTACTCACGAGGCATATATTAATTTCGAATTGTGTGAACTTTTTAAAGGTATGCACAGTATGATAAAAAATCTCATCATTTAAACACCATCATGAGAAAACAACAATGCGCTGATATTTACATACATCATTTGACTACATGTCGAACGATTAAACTATAAACTGTACGCTTAATGTGTATTCTCTTTTCTGCAAATGACCTTGCAGATTTCACTAAAGCATACTTATTATTAATGCATAAACCTGCATTAAGAATACGGACCGTGGGGTTTACGGACTAAATAGTCATTTTGTACTTCTCAATGCAACCATGCACGTGCTCGAGGTGCGACTATCCAGTACCGCTATCAGGCGGTAGAGATTGTCTTTTGACATGACATAAACACAAAGCTGTTATAGAGACCAATGTGCATCTAATGTTTCAAATGAGGTGTTTTAAATCTGTGCAAGTAACAAATACGGAAGAACATAATTAAACTTATATACAGTTAAACAAACTATGGAAAGTGAAGAGAACGTAGGAAATCGCTGATGGGTATTGGGACTGTGTCAACTATTTGACTGCATGAACATAAATATCAATTAATTTCGGTAAATGTTTGGAATTACGCAATTTGTTTGAGACTGACTTTACTATTATTTACTTTTCTCTCCTCGTAATTCGTCGTTATGTACAGCTTTCAAGCTTCCAAACTCCAAATAAGCAGTTCATTTGTTCGCATAACACATGTCTTTAAGTTGACGGACGATGGGGCTCATGGACTGCATGGTCCTCGTGTTCTTCTCATTGTAATCAGACACGGTCACGTGCATGCGACAACCCAGCACCGATTAATGGCGGAAGCGATTGCCCTGGTAATAGGCTGCAAACACAAAGCTGTAACACTGACCAATGTCCAGGTAAGGCTTTAAGCACATTGTGTTGGTGTGAAATGCAGCTTGACTTAATAAAAAAAGACACTGAAGCAGCATCCGTAGAATATAACTCTTATTATTACAAGCTGTCATTTAATGCTGACAAAGGATAAGTTGCTCAACCTATGATACATTATAAATGTAAAGGACAATAACACACGCACGCAAGCACGCACGCAAGCACGCACGCACGTACGCACGCACGCACGCACGCACGAAACATTGTGTGGTGGACCTTTACCTGTGGGCAAGTCGATTTTTTGTCGAGCCCACTTATGGAGAGCTCGACATATTTGTCACAATTGGCGGTTTTGTGTATGTGGGTCAGTCTGTCAGTATGACAGTTCGGGTTAGGCTTGTCTGGAGCGTAAGTCTGTTATTGATTGTAGGAATTTCAAATAACTTACAACAAATGTTCACAATCATGACATGACCAGTCACTGCTCAAGAAAACGTCAATATCTCAAAGGTCAAGTTCACACTTTGAGTTCAAATGTCAAAAATGGCCATAAATGACCTTGTCTGGGCCATTATTATGTCATTCATTGTCAGAATTAAATTCAATTTAAAATCATGTGTTCACCATAATTTGACGGTGTTGCATGGGAAGGAATAATGTCGAAATCTCGAAGGTCAAGATCACACTTTACGCAGCAAAACACCCTCTCACACATCCAAATCTCATGCTCTCCTTTTTTATACGCCGTTTTTAAAAACGGGACGTATTATAGTTTCACCCTTGGCGGGCGGCGGGCGGGCGGCGTCCACAGCAGTGTCCGCTCTCTAATTCAAATAGTTTTCATCCGATCTTCACCAAACTTGGTCAGAAGTTGTGTCTAGACAATATCTAGGTCAAGTTCAAATATGGGTCATGCCGGGTCAAAACCTAGGTCACTAGGCCGCCCTCGGATCAAATTTGTTTTCCTTATATAATATATATAATGAACACTTAAAAATATTCTTATCAAAAACTGCAGTGCGAACATACATATTTTGCATAAAACATCATCTGGTGAACTTCTATACAGATTTTTACAATTATCGGCTGGTGGTACCAATGATAAATTCATTGAATTTACCTGCTAAGATTCATTTGCTTTGTGGATATGCAATAACTTGCAATGTTTTTAAAGTGATTGAATGGTTCAACATTAACATAAAATTAAAAAGAAAAAAAACTATTTCATACATCATATTATACTTATAAAAAGCCATAATTGTAATGCTTTCATGGAAAAAAATGAATGTTTGCTTAATTTTCAAAAATATTAATAAATCTTTAATGTTAAGGATTCCTGATAAAGGTTTTACGTGTGCACAGAATGTTATGGTAATCTCCAAAGCATTCCCATTACAAAAAACAACCGATGTCTATGGATAAGTTATTTTTATTCCCCCTTTCGAAGAAAAGGGGGTATATAGTTTTCGCACTGTTCGTCTGTCTGTCAGTCTGTCACACTTTTCGTGTCCGCTTTCTAATTCAAATAATTTTCATTCGATCTTCACCAAACTTGGTCAGAAGTTGTGTCTAGACAATATCTAGGTAAAGTTTGAATATGGGTCATGCCGGGTCAAAAACTAGGTCATGAGGTCACTTAGAGCATTTCAAGGATTTAGCATGGTGTCCGCTCTCTAATTGAAGTAGTTTTCATCCGATCTTCACGTAATTTGGTCAGAAATTGTGTCTAGACAATATCTGGGTCAAGTTCGAATATGGGTCATGCCGGGTCCAAAACTAGGTCACGAGGTCACTTAGTGCTTTTCAAGCATTTAGCATGGTGTCTGCTTTCTAATTGAAGTAGATTTCACCCGATCTTCACCAAATTTGGTCAGAAGTTGTGTCTAGATGATATGTAGGTCAAGTTGGAATATGGGTCATGCAGGGTCAAAAACGAGGTCACAAGGTCACATAGTGCATTTCAAGTATTTAGCATGGTGTCCGCTCTCTAATTGAAGTAGTTTTCATATGATCTTCACCAAATTTAGTCAGATGTTATACTAAATGATATCTAGGTCAAGTTCAAATATGGGTCATGCCGGGTCAATTACTAGGTCTCGAGGTCACTTAGTGCATTTCAAGCATTGAGCATGGTGTCCAAAACCTTCGAACGGGCGTATCTTGTGACACTTTGGCACTCTTGTTTAAAACTGACGATGCATGAAACTATTTTCACTCATATTTTTTATGTAATTTAAATGCCAAAATTTAGAAAATGCATATGAATGGGAAACGAAACTGTAAGTAAGTAAATAGTGTTACAGTTACTGTACAAACAACCCATTTTTCAAAAGAAGCGTTTTTTTTTGTAAACTGTACTGATGATTTTGCTAGTTATGCCATAGGTTGTTGATAACTGGCGTTTGTTCAGCTAATTTCATTATTTCTTTTATAGCCATTATTGTGTTATCATGGTCATTGATGTGAACGAAAGCAAACTGTTATTTTTACAGCATCCAGTAAAAATACCCATATTGTAAATCTCACGGGTACTACTGCTCTAATGTTTGATCAAGAAAGCATCTAATGGATTATCAAACAAGTGGTTTCACTCAATTGATTTTTGCATATATAGGAAGGAGGACCTAGATATTGAGCTGGAGACAGTGAAGGTGCTGACCTCTGTGTGGAACACTTAGAAGCTGGCAAGTTTTCATATTGAAGGGCATGGTTCCCAACCGCCCATCACACACAGAATGTAGCTTGTCGTCTTCCGCAGTAAAAACTGGTTAGTGCTCCAAAATGCGAGACCTGGTTCATATGTATGCTGCTGGAGTATTAATTATTATTATTAAGATTATCTTGTTTTATATTTCTTGATTATTTGCTATTATATCCCCAAAAACGAAGTATAGTGGGGTATATAGGAGTGACCTTGTCTGTCTGTCGATGGCTCCGTATTAAGTGTCCCCATTCTATTTCAAGGTGTTTATCGGATCTTCACCAAACTTGGTCAGAAGTTGTTATAGATGATGTCTAGGTCAAGTTTGATTATGGGTCATGCCGGGTCAAAAACTAGGTCACGGGGTCACTTAGTGCGTTTAAATCATTCATCATGCTGTCCGCTCTCTTATTTAAGTAGTTTTCATCCAATCTTCACCAAACTTGGTCAGAATTTTATCGAGATGATCTCTAGGTCAAGTTTTAACATGGGCAATGCCCGGTCAAAAACTAGGTCACAGGGTCACTTTGTGCGTTTTTTAGCATTCAGTATGGTATCTGCTCTCAAAATCAAGTAGTTTTCATCCGATCTTCTCCAAACATGGTCAGAAGTTTAATCTAGATGATCTCTAGGCCAACTTCAAACGTGGGCCATGCCGGGCCGAAAATTAGGTCACAAATGATTTTGACTTTAGGTCCTATAACACTGGCTTGCGACACCTGTCGACAGGCTTTCAACACAATTTTTTGGAATTAATACATGTAGTGGACTGAATATCTATCTAAGTTTGGTTGTGAGCTTATCTGGGCCATAACTATGTCATTCATTGTGAGATTAAACAAAAAAATTGCACATTTGTTCACCATCATTGGACGGTGTGTCATGCCAAAGAATTGTCGATATCTCTGAGGTCAAGGTCACACATGCATAATAACTCTTAAAATCGCCAAACATGTAAATATGTTTGTCTTATTTTGTGAAGACAGCATGCAAAATATTCTGTGTCAATGCGGTATGTGGGGGTATTCCTGGTATATTGGAGTCTGTATGTTGGTTGGTCTGTTGTAGATTTGTCTATCCATTCAAACCTGTAAATATGTGATCAGCATGAAAAGAAGATTTTCAAAACACAATTTTTATTTGCATTGATTTCAAATCCAAGAGTATTGGTCTTGATTCCTTGATCCTCGCTCATAAACATTCACAGGGACAGCAGGGGTATTTTATTATTGTTTATGACCAAGTTTGTATTAAATTTGTTTTGAAAGTGTAAACTTTTTAATGGATAATTAGATAGATTGAACAAAATTAATTTATTATGCCCTCCTTCGAAGAAGAGGGGGTTTATTGTTTTGCACATGTCGGTCAGACCGTTCATCAAATGGTTTCCGGATGATAACTCAAGAACGCATAGGTACATTAATCATGACTGGCAAATGATCCCTTCAATTTTCAGTTCACTAGGTCAAAGGTCAAGGTCACAGTGACTCGAAACGGTAAAATGGTTTGCGGATGGTAACTCAAGAAAGTTTAAGCCTAGGATCATGAAACTTTATAGGTATATGATCATGACTGGTAGAAGACCCCTTTTGATTTCCAGGTCTCTAGGTCAAAGGTCAAGGTCACAGTGACCTGAAGCAGTAAAATGGTTTCCGGATGATATATATATAATTAGCTATTGATACTTAGTGAGAGTGATTACATGAGTATTCACACAATGGCTGCCACTACAACTGACAGCCCATTTGGGGGGGCATGCATGTTTTACAAACAGTCATTGTTAACATTAAGTTATCTGTATCTAGTACCATTTTAAAATGGAGGGGATGGTGTTGGAGATGCTACGGAGACTAAAGGGAAACATGGCTTGCAAGAACTTCACCATAATATCCTGAAGAGGAACATGAGCTTGTCCAGGACCACTTCGCAAGCAATGACCCACAAGTACTGGACATTGCTAGAACTGCTCTGTGGGTATGCTGCTGGTATGTTGCTGGAGGTGATGTTTTTGTTTGAGATTGAAAGAGTGTTGCTTGTTTGCGCTGGTAATCACAAACTTGTTTAAAAGTTGAAATGATAAAGAATTAGTAACTAAACATAATAAGTACAAAAGAATGACACTCACAGATCTCTCCATAAACACCAATACCCTTCTCTCCATAACAGGGTGCTGGAAGATGCTTACTGCTATATTGACGGCTTTCGAGCGCTTCCTGGACCTAAGAATTATCTCCCAGCAGCAACCTCCCCAAGGTGTGACGAGAGTCTTCAAGATAATTGAAAGAGGCTGCAATATAAAGTATAATTGCATAACGAGCCAAAATGGAAAGCTTAGGTTTGGAATAACTCGTCTCATGGTCAAAGTCACACTTAATACTCAATTTTCACATACCATTATATTTGCAAGAAAGCTCATTCGCAACTCGACACAATTAGGTTATATGCAGAATTCATACTTTCAGGTCAAAGGTCCTAGGCCACTAAGTAATGGTCAAGATACTTTGTGTCTGCTCTGTAAATCCTATACCCATTGAAATATTTCTTTTAAATCTCACTCAAATGGTGAACATATTGTTTCAATATGCAGAGTTTGGATTTGGCATCACTCACACTTGAAGATAAATATTAATTTGCCTCATTATGATTTTGATTCTTCTTAGTAAATCACATACCCCGTTACATTGTTCCAAGAAACAAAACACCAATGCTCACCACAATTAATTAATGCGATTTGCAAAACCAATCAGGTTCAAACAAGATAAAAGGTTTGAACATTCAGTTCTATCCATTAAATTTGTATCCGCTCATTATTGTCCCCTACCGGTTTCACCGGAGGGACTTATGGTTTGCGCTCTTTTTGTCTGTCAGTCTGTCTGTCAGTCTGTCTGTCCGTCACACTTTTCTGGATCCTGCGATAACTTTAAAAGTTCTTAATATTTTTTCATGAAACTTGCTACATGGATAGATGGCAATATGGACATTTTGCACTTAATTTCATTTTGTTCTTACGTCAAAAATTGTGGTTGCTATGGCAACCAAAAAAAAATAAAAATCTGAAAATTGTGGAATTTCGGACAATGGTGGAGCCGGTAGGGGACCATATTGTTTGACAATAGCCTTGTTTACTATAAATCTAGTTAGTCCATCTGTTGGTAGACCTAAGCTTGTCCGATTGATAACTGAACTTCAAAGGTCAAGGTCACATTAACATTTTCTTAATTTGACAGCCTGGTCCAAGTGATAGCTTAAGTTATGTTTGTTCCTCAGTCTTCAGTATTTGGTATCGTTGTTGCTTACTTTAAGAAAAAGAACCATATTCATTTTTGCATAGATACCATTAAGTTCAAGGTCACAAAGTCAGGTAAAAAGTATTTTTCTATATGTGATAGCTTTGTCCGAGTCATATCATAAGTTCTTTTTGTCTTCACAGTGGGTTTAATGTTTGTTTATGACAGGACAAAAAATCTGATACTCCACTGGTCAAGGTTGCTAGGAATTGGATATAATGTCATGTAAAGAGGACATTGATGTTTCACAAACATTTTTTGTTGTAAAACTTGAATTAAATGTTCACTGTCTAGAGATGTACAGAAACCATGAGCCCACACTCACCCAGTTAATTCTGGATTGTATTGACTTGTTTAAAGCTTGGAATGCTTCTTACCTGTTCAGCATGTCCTAAATAGAATAAATACCACCTAAAATATTTCCTTTGACATATTGCTTTCATATTTTGCATACTGCTTTACCAACATGACCCCAATCTATAAACAAGAGCAGACAACTGTATCAAGCATTTTGACAGAATTATAGTCCCTTTTATACTTTGATAATTGAACATTTGGTTAAGTTTTGTGTTTTGGTCTATTTTATTCCTAAAGTATCATAGCTATTTCTTTTTAGACTTGGAAAACTCACTAACTATCGTAAGGGGACTGTACAGGGCAAGTTGCATAACTCTGGTTGGATTTTTAATAGAATTATGGCCCTTTTTTGTCTTTGTAACTTTGAATATTTTTTTTAATATTGTGTATTTAGGTCCACTTTACTTCTAAAGAATCAATGCTATAGCTTTCAAACTTGAAATA
Organism: Dreissena polymorpha; assembly: GCF_020536995.1. Classification (NCBI taxonomy): domain Eukaryota; kingdom Metazoa; phylum Mollusca; class Bivalvia; order Myida; family Dreissenidae; genus Dreissena; species Dreissena polymorpha. Next base: position 39,832,953 of record NC_068363.1, read on the forward strand.
CTTTCTTACTATCATGATGTTACTGTACCTGGAAAGTTGAATTTGACCTTGACCTTTGAATGACCTTGACTCTCAAGGTCAAGTTAATAAATTTTGCTTAAATTGCGATTACTTCTTTATTTATGATCATATTTGATTCATACTTTGACAAAACAACACTTACCTGACATACCACAATGGACTCCACCCAAACCATCCCCCATGCCCCATCCCAGAATCCCTCCCCTCTAAAAAAAGACAACAATTTTGTTTCTTTTTTTGAAATATCATCTATTAAATGACCACGCACCCACATTATACACCCTCTCCATGATGGCTTACGTTATACTGTCAAGCACTCGAATAGTCGAGCGCGCTGTCCTCTGACAGCTCTTGTTGCCTTATATTTTCATTGTTCTTTGAAATTAAATTAATAATGGCCAATTTTTTTCACTGCTCTTTGTTATTATTTGTTTTTGGTTTACAACTTTTTCTGCAATCAATTTAAGGGGCATGTCAATGGTATTTCTCTATGCAATGGCAAATATTCAACATTCCACATGCCCGATTTTTATGAAAAATAAAAGTACATGTATAAGGAACATTGATGAAATCGTTTAAAAAGATTAGTGAAGGGCCAAAAAAATATTATTACACAATGTTCTTAGTGCTTATAGGATCGAAATCTTGCCCATAACATTCACAATCTTAATGAATATTTTATACACAAAACTACTGTTCCATTATGCATTAGTGTCAGTGAGCATGCGCATAGCTGGATATGTTAATACTACTACGATTTCCTGCGCCCACAAAAAGTGTCGTGGTGATAACTTTTTTTAGCTTGACTATATATATGTATATATATATATATATATATATATATATATATATATATATATATATATATATATATATATATATATATATATATATATATATATATATATATATATATATAATATATATATATAAAGTGGAGCTATCCTACTCACCCCGGCGTCAGCGTTACCGTGAGCGTTAGAATGTTAAAGTTTGCGTACCACCTCACATATTTCCTATGTCCTTTGACATATTGCTTTTATATTTTGCATACTTCTTTACCAACATGACACCAATCTATAAACAAGAGCAGACAACTGAATCAAGCATTTTGTAAGAATTATGGCCCTTTTTTCTCTTAGAATATGAATATTATTGATAAATCTATGTTAAAGTTTGCGTACAACCTCAAATATTTTCTATGTCCTTTGACATATTGCTTTCAAATTTTGCGTACTTCTTTACCAACATGATCCCAATCTATAAACAAGATCAGACAACTGTATCAAGCATTGTGACAGAATTATGGCCCCTTTTATACGTAGATAATTGAACATTTGATTAAGTTTTGTGTTTCGGTCCATTTGACTTGTAAAGTATCATAGCTATTGCTTTAAGACTTGGAGACCTCGCCAACTATCATTAGGGGACTGTACAGGGCCAGTTGCATAACTCTGGTTGGCTTTTTAACGGAATAATGGAATAAATTTCGGCGGAGCATATAGTTGCCAGTTTGTCTTTCCTTACTTACTTCCTTCCTTACTTCTGTCACACTTTTGCTACCGTTTCTCATAGCGCCTTCAATACTTAACCAATCGCTTCATATTTGGCATGTAGGTACCTTGCATGGACCTCTACCTTTTGATGAGGTTTGTAGTCACTGGGGTCAAGGTCACCGATGCTAATAATAGACTTCCTTCCGTCACACTTTTGCTACCGTTTCTCATAGCGCCTTCAATACTTTACCAATCGCTTTCATACTTGGCATGTAGGTACCTTGCATGGACCTCTACCTTTTGATGAGGTCACTGGGGTCAAGGTCAAGGTCACCGAGGCTAATAATAGACTTCCTTCCGTCACACTTTTGCTACCGTTTCTCATAGCGCCTTCAATACTTTACCAATCTCTTTCATATTTGACATGTAGGTACGTCCTTGCATGGACCTCTACCTTTTGATGAGGTTTGAGTTCACTGGGGTCAAGGTCACCGAGGCTAATAATAGATTTTTTAGGTGTTTATTAACACATACATTGACAAAGCGCATCTTCGGGGAGCAGCCATCAGTTTCACTGATATTCTTGTTTGTCTTAGTAACTTTGAATATTTTGTTAAATTTTGTGTTTAGATCCACTGTTCTTCTAAAGTATCAAGGCTATTGCTTTCTAACTTCAAATTCTTTCTTACTATCATGATGGTACTGTACCTGGCAAGTTGAATTTGACCTTGACTTTTGAATGACCTTGACTCCCCCAGACTGAAATGATGGTAATATACAGACAATGCACTATTGTTAATGATGTTGGGGGGGGGGGGGCACCAGCAGGCAACTTATGAATTGCTTGCAGTATAATGTAAGCCTTGTTAATTTATTTTTGTATATAAAATGCAAATAATTTGTTTTTCACCATAACTTAACAGAGTATCCATTGCCTTTTTTCAGTGTTCCAGACGGCGGGTGATGCATTTTAAGAAAAGCCATCAGAATCTTGCAATGATCTTTATACTTAATAAATGACAAAACAACAACACTGTATTGTTATTATTATTTAATACATAACTTCCATATTTGCCAAAAAGGTATATGATGGAAGTTCAACGTTGTTATCGATGTGATTTGATTGCCTTGCTTTTTATGTCCCCCACTATAGTAGTGTGGGACATATTGTTTTTGCCCTGTCTGTTGGTTGGTCTATTGGTTGGTCTGTTGGTTGGTTGGTTTGCGCCAACTTTAACATTTTGCAATAACTTTTGCTATATTGAATATAGCAACTTGATATTTGGCATGCATGTGTATCTCATGGAGCTGCACATTTTGAGTGGTGAAGGGTCAAGGTCAAGGTCATCCTTCAAGGTCAAACGTCATATAGGGGGACATTGTGTTTCACAAACGCATCTTGTTATTTCTATGTCCCCCACCACTATAGGGGGGGAACATATTTTTTTTGCCCTGTTGGTTGGTTGGTTGGTTGATTGGTTTGTTTGCTCCAACTTTAACATTTTGCCATAACTTTTGCAATATTGAAGATAGCAACTTCATATTTGGCATGCATGTGTATCTCATATAGCTGCACATTTTGAGTGGTGAAAGGTCAAGGTCAAATATATAGCTTCAAAGCGGCGCAGGTGGGGACATACTGATAGTGTTCCTGACAAACACATATATTGTTGTTTCATGAATTTCACACTAAAGTGTTAAGAAATACGACGTTTACATCATAATGACTCTTTATGAATCATCAAAACTATGTATTTTATGAAACAAGAAATAAAACGAATAAGGATTTTTGTAAATCTGAATGTTGAAGGAAGTACTGGGCGTCAACATTGATCCTCATGAACCTAAAATTATTCCAATCAGATAGTTGTCTAAATGAATTTTGCTCTGTGTAAGACTGGGACTTTAGAAAGGCAATGGAAAAGCGTTTGACCTATTAGGCATTCTTATCGTAAAACAATCGCATTCAATATACGGAGAACTAGACAGAGAACATTTCATTAATTTAAAACATAATTTGATACCTACATAATTTTTTTTGCTTGTAAAATATAAGTTCTAGTCTAATTTTTCAACTTGAAATGTAGGTGAAAATTTATCCCATTTTCACCGCGACATTGACGGTATAACACGTTGTGAAATATACTTGCTTGTATTCAACACTGTGGAATATACCTGTCGCGTGCACGGACTACTTTTTAAATGACGTCATGCGATATGCGCTAAAATTAGGTCGATATTGTTTGGTTCATTGATCGAATTTTAAGGTCACCCATTAGAAGAAAATGTGCATATTTTGCAGAAAAATATATATATGACATATTCACCAAAAGAAATTTTGAAATAAAATATAAAATTACACGATTTTTGTTTTGTTATTTTTTATTTATATTTACTTTACCACTGAATGATTTTTCATAAGAAACAAAGTCGACAAAACTTAAGCTTCAAAATTATACGACCTTCAACCTTTAAATCTAGTCATATGACATAATTTTTCGCCATCCGTATAATGAATCAGCTGATTGATGGCGTCATAAAATGACATACTCATTGCGTCATTTTCCCCGTTTTTTTGACGATTTATTATAAACGCGACTTATTTCACATGATTTCTACATGTACTGTATGTCGACATATCTGAATTGTCAATTGATCACATTTTCCTTATTTCGTGTAATGTGCATTGTTTATAACCAAAGCATATACTTTTGACATTTAACTTAAATATTAAGAATGTACAACAAGCCATACACATATCGCACAGTTCATGAATAATCTGCTATGTTTGCTTTTCTATTTAATTCACGTAAGGCATAGAGCTGTGTAAAGTATAAGATGGTAAAAATAGCACCACACTGGAATTGGGAACGTCCCATTTTGTACACGGGTATTTTCTACTCATTTATCTGTTGTGTACTGTAATGTTTTCCATTCTTTGTGTATTTATATATTAAATTATTTTCTCGTACAATAAGCGCATTTACCATAGATAAATAAAACATTGTGCAAGTTTAAACATAATTATGTTTGTATGCAGAAATCTGCAAATGCAACCGAATTTACCAACGGCTATTATTAGATAAACTGCTCCGGTTCATTTGTACAGCAGTAATGTAGAGTACATGACGTAGCGTGTGACGAAGAAGAAAGTTTATCGCGTTCATAAACTCATTTGAATAAAGTGATAGAATGGGCATAAGGGTCTTTATTTAACTTTGCTAAAATAATTATTAAAGACCCTAGATGCAAAATCGTCAATTATTGAGTTAAATGGATTATTAGATGGATTTTAAAGGATAATTAAAGGTAAGATACTAGTTCCTACGTGTTTTGATTTTTGTTTGTACTTTTGTCGTTCCCTGTTCTCGGGGAAATGATTTAAACATGGGCGCCATTGATGCATCGGATCACACACGGCATACCCATAACATAATATAAAAAACACGTTCTGCGCGTCCTTAAATTCGTCGTCCGAAGTCGGAAAACGTATTGCCCTGTAGTGTATATTTTGTCAAATAAAGTGTCAGTCGCTGCAATTGTCTGTTTACTCGTCAAAATTGTCAAGGTCGTCGATAGCTAAAGAAACTTCAGCGTACAGTTTATTTAGTATTGACAGACCTGTACAAAGTCGCGCCAGTCAAAAATCATAAAAAGCGACATTTAAAGTTATGGTAGCCAGAACTAGGTCGTCGATGGTGTACATGTATGTTGACATCGACAGCATTTTGTCAGGAGCAATCGCCGCCATATTGGATTTTATCATTTTCTTTCGAAAATAAAATGAATTATAGTAAAGTAAAATCTTCTTTTCGCGGTCGTAATGTGTTAAAATTCGCATACTGCGTAAAATTGAATGTAGGCATACGGTGATATTTTTACTTGTTTAACAGTTTGTGTGTGAATTTTTTAAAGACTATTTTGCGTACCAGAACAAATACATGTATATCACTACGCATGGTTACATTTGTTAGATTTTAAGCGCTCATATGACTGAATTAAAATTATTGTTAAGGTTATTAGATCTATTTATGTTGAATGTCACGTTGAAAAAATCAAATGGGATAAATAGAATACTAGGATTAGCGTTGAATACAGAGAAATTGATGTTGCTCGGCTCGAACACCGAAAGCGCTCGCCAAGGCTCGCGCTTCCGGCGTTCTAAGCCTCGCAACATAAACTTCTCTGTATTCAACGCTAACCTAGTATTCTCTATGTGCTCTGGTCTTAAATTACTTCAAATCAGGGATACATACTAAGATTATTTAATTTATAGTACACTATTGTACGAATATTAAGAAGAGCTGTGTTTTTTAAAGTACTCGTACACGCCTGTAGATATAGAGTTTAAGGATGTCTCTGTATGCATACAGTCATTGCTTGGCAGCATGAAGTATCAATGCAAAAACAGCGTCGTTAACCGTTTCTGACGAACTTCCTACATACCCAAACGCTTGACACCGTATAGAAAACTAAGTTTTCGTAGCTGATGATACACCCACAAGAAAATTGAAATGCAAATGGTACTACACAGTCTAAAGTATACCAATGGATAGATCTAGGATCCCAAAAGGTGCCTGGTGCTGCTAAAGAAATGAGCAGTGTGGAAATTCGGAACAGACGATGACATTTTCTGATTATGTGTTATATCAAGCGTATTTGTAAGTAAAATGTATTTAATTACAGGTGTAAGCACATGTGCTTCGTGAGTGTTGTTATCGAATACTTGACAAAATTAATTAAAGTTTGGAGGATATTCATCATTTCAATGTTGATGCCCTAAAGGGACAGGAGCGATGAACCAAAAAAAGGAGCTGGGTGAAGGTACCTCCTATTTTGCTCTACGTTTTCCCTAAGTATTCCAAGTTTGTTTGAGCCTATACATTGTGAAATGTGTTTTGTTATTATGAAACCGGTTAACGTCGATCAGACGCGATTTATATGGGTAATGATTTTAGATAAAAACGAATTGAGCAAATTACAAAATAACAAGGCCCGGTCAGACCGACTAACGAATATGCAACGGAGAAAAAACGCACAAAAATGCAGATTTTGGTTATCCGGTGATTAAATTTACCTGCTCTGCCGCTCAAGACTCTCGCAAACGGTGTGTGAAGCGTAGGAAACACACAATGACCGCACAAGTACCGGTGCTATAACGGGAAAAAACGAACGTTTAACGGATATGTACCGGATAATTAACGGTCGGCTAACGGATATGACTGTGTGAGTAAAGGACTTCTACCGGATAAAACGGCATTGAAATGCATTATTGCCGGACAAAACGTTTGCCCAACGTGAGAGAAACGGAAAAGTACCGAACACCAACGTACAACGATGCAAAAGTAGGGCACATCCTCAGAATCATGTGGCAAAACTTCAGGTTCTGGCAGATTAAGGTCTCCGTTCTCAGCTGCTGCCTTCAGGTCGGACTCGTTCCACAACTGTGCATCGGATGCAGCAACACGGCCTCCAATGTCAGCCCAGACGAACTTTTAGTCAGAATCCTACAGGGCTAGTAGGACAACGGTTAAGTACTTCTTGTAGTAAAAATACGTAGACCCGGATCTTGGTGGACATTTGCAGGCAATCTGTTCGCCATCAATAGCACCAAGAGTATGGGGGATATTCCAGCTGTCCCTGAAGCCTTCCGCTATTCGCGTGCAATCGGCAGCTGTTGTTGGCAACGGCATCACCTCGTCAGCATACTCATCTATGACTGCTCTACAGACCTGACGCTTAAAAGATAACAGTATAATAAGCTAGCGTGGATTATAAGTGTATGACACATGTAGTAGATAATCCATGACTTTTAGCGAGTGGATGATAAGGTAAAAATATACTACTTCATTAAATGTGCTTATAACTGTATGCATTTCAAGATATGCGCACAAGACAGTACTAATGACAATAAACAATTTAGAAGGTTAGTGTTGTAGTGACGCTTGATATTACTATCACACAGGCGACATGGATCTCTTGAACAAGGTAACACCAACTACCGGTACACCTGACGCTTGATATATCGCGTATGTGACATGGATCTCTTGAACAAAGGTACGCCAACTAAAGGTACACGTGGCGCTTGATATTACTATCACACAGGCGACATCGATCTCTTGAACAAGGCTATATATGTACCGCTTGTAATTGATATAACACGTGTGTTATGTATCTTGAACACGGGTATACAAACTACTGGTACACGTGGCGCTTGTCATTAATATCACGCAGGCGACATGGATCTCTTGGGCATGCGTATGTCAAATAACGGTACACGTGACGCTTGCCATTAATATCACGCAGGCGACATGCATCTCTTGAGCATGCGTATGTAAACTAACGGTACACGTGACGCTTGCCATGAACATCACGCAGGCGACATGGATCTCTTGGGCATGCGTATGTCAACTAACGGTACACTTGACGCTTGCAATGACCATCACGCAGGCGACATGGATCTCTTGAGCATGCGTATGTCAACTAACGGTACACTTGACGCTTGCCATGAACATCACTCAGCGTATGTCAACCGCCGTTACAAGTGACGCTTGTCATTAATATCAAAGTACTAGTACATGTACCGCTTGTAATTGATATCACACTTGCGTTATGTATCTTGAACATGGGTATACAAACTACTGGTACACGCGGCGCTTGTTATGTCACGCATGCGACATGGATCTCTTAAATATGCGTATATAAACCACCGGTACACGTGACGCTTGAATGATATCACGCATGCGACATTGTTCACTTGAACATGACTAAGGTACAATTGTCTCTTGTAATAGATATTACTTGAACATGGGTATGCAAACTATCGATATACGTGCCGCTTGTACTTGATATGGCACATGAATTTATGTAACATATGTATGCAACTACCGGCTAATGTACCGCTTGTAATCGTGTCACCAGTTATAACAATGTTTAACCGTATAGTAAATTTCATTGTCATTTTTAAAACCTAGATATGCCCGATACACCAGTCACTCGTGTCAACATGTACACTTGAAGGAAAGTTGTAATTTGTATTGATATGGCTCCTTTGAGGTAAGAATAATAACACATTGTATGCATAATAGTTATATTGATCAAAAAGTGAAACAACACGATACAACCATACATCACATTACAAAAACTGTATACAAATACGAATATTTATTTGCAGTCAGGCCACAGGGCCATAATACATACAGTTTAATTTCATAATTATATAAAATAACCTGAATAGTTAAAGAATACAAAGTCATATGATGCAACACACGCATGCACTTTCGTAGAACAAATACTGCTATACATTATAAGACCACCAAAACATGGATTACCTAATAATTAAATACCTATAACATGTAAGCATGCAAAATAGTAACATACTTATAAAGTAACCTAAGAATCAGTATTTTTTATCAGATATAAATAAAAAATGCAATACAAGAATGCAGTATTAAAATGACGGCTAATTTGCATGATAATTACGTAGTTGTTATATATTAGCATGCACATACACACATTTTGCAATCAAAAATATGTGCTTGTCATTTTCATCGGCCATTAACATATAGAACAAACGAAACAGTTTCCATTTCATTCAACCACTGCGGAAAAAACAAATCATATCTGTGTTATACAATGGGCACTGCATAAACACAGGGTACTCATCTTCTACATTATAAACATGTCGCATAAGACAAAATTTACAGTATCTATGATCACGTATATAACCTACAACAAGAATATCAGTGAAACTGATGGATGCTCCCCGATGATGCGCTATGTCAATCTATGTGTTAATAATCACCTAAAAAATCTATTATTAGCCTCGGTGACATTGACCCCAGTGACCTCAAACCGCATCAAAAGGTAGAGGTCCATGCAAGGTACGTACATGCCAAATATGAAAGAGATCGGTTAAGTATTGAAGGCGCTATAAGAAACTGTGACAAAAGTGTGACGGAAAAATCTATTATTAGCCTTGGTGACATTGACCCCAGTGACCTCATCAAAAGGTAAAGGTCCATGGAAGGTACCTACATGCCAAATATGAAAGAGATCGGTAAAGAATTGAAGGTGCTATGGGAAACTAGTAAGGAAGGACAAACTGGCAACTATATGCTCCGTCAAAATTTTATTTCGGGGAGCATAACAATCAGGAAAAATATGAAAAACAACGAATTTCAAGAATAAATTTCTACGACAGAATCAGGAACACTGATAATAAAATGGCTTTTGTAAGGTGCATGAAGACAGCGAAATGAATATTGCAAATCATACAAGTCACAGAATATATCATTGACAATTTTTCATAAATGATTCAGCTATAAAGGTGCTATGATGACACTATATCGCTCATCTGACTGTTGCTTTTGTCTATAAACTTGAACTCTCTTCCTGGCCATTTAAAAGAAGTGTTCACTATGAGCAAATAAGGACAAATTTGCCTGTGAGTTGGGTATAGCATATTTTGAAATTCACGGAGGAGGTCAACCAGACGATGTTTTATGCCAAAAAATAAACTTTCCTTTTGGTTGCAATCGCAACCAGATTTATGCATGGAATGCATTTCATTTAACAACTTTGAAAGAGGTTCATGCAAGAAAACTCGTGCCATGTTCCATTAAGATTGGCACAGAGGTTAGATGTTGTTTAAGTAAAAAATGTTGACCAATGACGGACCAAGACCATTAACAATAGCTCACCCTGAGCACTTTATGCTCAGTTGAGATATAAACACAAAACAATTATTGCATAATAATACATAGTATGTGTTTACTCGCTCAGTCTTTAAATAGAAAAAAAGCATCAAAAGATGCAAAAGTAAGTATTCAAAGTTCAGATGAACTTAAAATTATAGATCATTTAAGTATCACATTAAACCAACCCAGCTAATGCAATTCTTATCTTTTTTTCATATGATAACTTTTTCTTCTTATTCCATTCATTTAAAAAGAATGGTAGGTAAAAGCAAAAGTGTGACTGTGACATCTGACGGGCCGACCTTTTAATCCACTGTATAAAGCTGTTGAATTGTTCACATATTTCAGAATTAACAGATTCAAAGCCTTGAAGTCTGCTAGCTGTAAAAGCACTAGAACATTTGTGGGAGTAGCCATGGAAAATGTCATGAAAAAAAACGTACATTTTTATAGTATCCACTTTCTCTGTTTAGGCAATATTCTTGTAAATTACATGCAAAGTCATAAAACACGTCTTGTGGAGGGGTTTCTAAATAGCTATAGACTGATAATGCGGGATCTTTTCTTCCTTCTGCCCCAGTCATGTGAAAACCATAGCAATGTCCATGGTCTGCACAGAACCAAAGAAATAATGTTGATGTTCCTCGAGCAGAAGTTTGAACTTTAGAATAAAGCTGTTGACATTTTTCAAATTCTAAAGTCGTATCGTCATGGTCTATATTTCTTTTAACACAGCTATCATTGTCAATGGAAAACTTTCTTACACTTCTTAACTTTAACCCAGATTCATTAAAATAATAGGCCCTTCCAAACTTTTCAGGATTGTATGTGCCCAGTTGAGGTACAGGTGGTTCTGGTTCAGTAACTTGCAATGACATTGATTCATTAATTAGATATTGCAAAAATAATCTAATGTCATCATGCAATATTTCATTGTTACTTATTAAAGACTCGCAAATTAAATCTCTTAGTTCAGGTGCAAACGAACGAGTTTCATTAACAATACTATTAAATCGATCATTTTCAATATTGGGGCTATTTAATAATAGTTGAATTTTGTTACAACATGCAGGGGGTACAAGGCTTGTAATGGACGCAGTTGTTGCTAGCATTTTTAAAACATTTGAATAAGCAACTCGTTCATTTTCACTCATTTGATAAAATCTTTCGAAGGAACCCAAAACTTCAGAGGGCAGTGCTTGTTTTAACAACTCGATACGGTCCAATAAATCCCTCTCTGGAATAATTTCATTCTCTTTAATTTCATTCAGTTCTTTCCTAGCAATGTAATCTAAAGTAGTTCGAAGGTTAATCATTTCTTGTTTGTAAATTCCATTCAAATTTTTCAAAAAACATCTATCCATTCTACGATGCAGCGTATTATTAATGCCCAAAGCCTGGTTTGTTTCTGTAATTTCCTCATAATTTGAATTCCGAAATCCAACCCCTACTTTTGTACCATCACAGCACAATCTCTAAGGACCATAACCACATACACCACAGGGTATACGGAAATCTATTTTCATGTTTGAAGCCCAACTGAACCAAAATATAAAAAAAACTGATCCATAAAACTAGCCTTATTGTGGCGAGTTTTATACATCTCATTTTTAAACTGGCAGTAAAAGGAAAAAGTGCAACTAGAATTCATAACCATAGATACAAATTCCCACCCTATTTCATCTCCTGCTGCTGTATCCCTACTTAATACATGTATACAATCTAATTCCCCTTCATCCCAAAGAATTCTGCATGGCTTACTAATTGAATTATAGCATTCACGTATATGAATGTCACATTTTACAGGTGCAAAATTTGTGTAAATAGTTAATGTCCTTTGTCTTTCGTGTATGGTCAGTCCATTTTCGCTGTAATTATCGTCATCTTCTCGCTTGAGCCAACCGCTTCCACAGGGACAAGTATTGTCTGGAATATCTGGAAATATTACAGGTCCTTTAAGGCAGCCATCTGAACATCGAACAAGGTTAGAATCATTCCACTGATCACGTTTTATGATATTTTTCCTTAACTCATTATTGTCTTTAAGTCTGGGAGAATGTTTACTTCTACACTTAAAATTCCAAAGTCCAGATTCCTCATTGAAGTTATTGTATGCAGCAGTACTTAATGAAACCGAAACAGGCATTTCATCATCATTATTGTCATCAAATAACTGCTGTTCTTCATCATCATTGTTATCAATATTTGTATGAATTAAATCTTCCCACATGTGAGTATATGATTTAAATAAGTGTAAGTGCCTACAAACCTTCGAATTCAGTAAAGTACTTATATTTCTCTTATAACTCTTTTGAGAACGGCATCTACAGTGCATGACACAGTGCATTTACCAAGCCTTTTGTTCATTCTAAAATGAACAAAAGCTGGATACTCGTCACCTTCTATAAGAACATAATATTTTCTAATTTCTGGTTTTCTAGATATTTCAACTATTTCCTGATTGTTAAAACACAAAGCCTTTTGCACAAAGTGTTGGATTCTTGACAATGATTCTGGACACTGTACATGGCCCGGTGCTAAACAAGGTAAAATATGCAATTTAACAAACTTACAATGCATGCAAGTTACACAGTTATCTCCTGAAGAGTCTAAAACTAGAAATTCTTCGTTCCTAATGTTAAATTCCTTCACATTAAGCAGAGTTTTGTATATTTTGCATGTGCAGTCAAGATATTCACCAGTTTCTTGACAAAACCTTGTAGTGAAAATAAAATCATTTGCTTTAAATGAACCATCCATTTCGCAGTAATCATTAAGGCAACAAACTAGATTGCCACTGTCTTCATGCATTTGTATAACTAAAGTGCCATGATCTAGAAGGGAACAACAGTAGTTTTTAAATATTGACAGGTTTCCGAAATGCTCAGAAATATCCGTTTCAGTGTCTTCATTAGAGATGCCAACTCTTTTCTCTAATTCTGATCTACAAATTTTTATTGGCTTTGAATGCTTTATGGTCTTTCTTTTTTTCAAAACTGGTTCTGACGTTTCAACAGTGCATTCATTTAACTCTGGAAAATACTTCTTATAAATGGAAAATAAGTTAACATAATCCTTTTTCAAAAAGAGCTGAATCGTTTTGTTTCTTAATGATGTACCCAAAGAAACGTTGCCTGATTCAACAAAATTAGATTCATAGCGTGCTGATTTAACAAATAAATCTGGCTTTGCTTTGATGTTTCCAGACAAGCAATTCAAAACAAATGACTGATGTAGGAGAGTACCATTCACAACTGCTGGTACTGTTATTATATCTTTTGAACAACGACTTTTGGTCACAAATTGATTTATTTTAAAGTCATAAACTAGTTTCAGTAAACTTTCATGCAAATCCTTCGGTTTCATTTTAAAAAACATCTTTTCAGGCTTGTCTACAGATGCTTTTGATTTGAATGGCGAAAAAAGTACTACGTAAGACAGTAGTTGAACACTATCACAATTTTCATTGTCATTCAGTTCATTTGCATATGATGGACAAATTTTATCAACACAATGACTAAATATTTTATCTGGGCGATTCCTTTTTATATTATGTTTATTTTCATCGATTTTCATTTGATTTATATCTTCCAATGTAATAACTTGATGCAACAAAACATTATCATCTGCAACATTTAAATGCTCCTTAAGGAAATATAAGTACTTCTGTTCCATGAATTCACTGTAAACTCGAGATTCAACATACCTTACATAATAAAATTCATTGTCTTCAATTTTATTTTTAAAAACTGAACATACAAAGGTTCCAGTTGTACAGTTGTTATGTGCAGATAATCTACTAGCTTCTTGTTCTAATTTAAAAAAATATTGCTTCTTTGATGTATCAAAACCCTTTTCTGCTAAAGTTTGTAATACAAGATTTTGCAATTTTAAAGCGTTTGAACAGTTTGTTAAATTTTTAATCAATATATCTGACCACAATTTATTGTCAACATTAAATTGAACATTCTCATTTGATTTTCTTCTTTTCCGCATTCCTTTGTTTAAAGTTGTTCCTGAGAAGTATGTATTGGCAATTTGCACAACTCTGGTCTAGATGTAGAGACAAACACATTATTTTCATTATAACTAGCTACAGTATATATATCTTTAGGAGTAGGACTATAGTCAGCAGCAGTATTAAACTGTACAGTTGGACACTTTCCCACATAATTTTCCCAGTTTTCACCTAAATATTTTCTTTTAAAGGGATCTTTTCACGCTTGGGTAAATTGACAAAATTGAAAAAAGTTGTTTCAGATTCGTAAGTTTTCGTTTTAGTTATGATATTTGTGAGGAAACAGTAATACTGAACATTAACCATGCTCTAATACAGCCATTATATGCATCTTTTGATGATTTTAAAACCTAAAAATTATAAAGCGTTGCAACGCGAAACGATTGAATAATTTGGATAGTTCTGTTTTTGTCGTTAAATTTTGTGAAACTACAAAGATTGCTTATATAAGGTGTAAAATACGTCATAAATGTGTACTCGGCGGAATAGCTCAGTAGGCAAGAGCGTTTTTACTTCAGGACTCTGGCAGGACTCCAGGGGTCACTGGTTCGAAATCTGCTCCGGGCAATGTTCTTTTCCTTTTTTATTTTTTTTTCTTGATTTTTTACTGGAGCTTTTACGAGCCAATGTTTACATTTATCAATATAAAGCATTTAATGAATAAGTTAAAAAAATGCCAAAATCTGTGAAAAGGCCCCTTTAAGTAAGAAGTTATTTTTAATCTTTGCATAATCGGAAGGAAGACGTATACTTAGCAATTCCAGGTATTTGTAGTGTTCCTCTATTGTGTAATAACCCGTTGGAATGGAGAAATCTTCATCAAATAAGAGCAGCATCAGTTTGGACCTCTGAAATTTTTAATTCAATAATGGCACATAAGGCATATAAGTGATTTTCATATTCGATCTTTAAAAGTATACAACTGAATCCTCTTATCTTCAAATGAGCGGGATCGCCAGACAAACTTCAACACTGTGGCATATTTGAAACCAATTGAGAAGCAATTTCATGCCCATTTCTTGATTTGTTCATTTAGTATCAGCAGTATGTTGTAATCGAACAAAAGTGTTGACACTTAGAGATAAACAAACAATTGAACATCTGTAATAATGGTAGGAAATGAAAAACACATTGACTTCTTAGATATTAAATAAAATTTTGAGATAAATGAAAATGCTTTATATAACATGAACAAGACAATTTACCAGATGAAGCGGACACATATTCAGATCTGTTGTCTGTTCATTGGTCTTCCCATCAGGTAGCGTGTTTTTCCATTCATCGATTGTTTTGAATATCTCGCTGTTCAGTGGACACAAATATGTGAGCAGTGCAATCAAAAGTTCTAAAACGGCATGCCTTAAAGGAATATCTCTTTGGAATGAATATGTTTTACATAAAAATGCATTTAAAAATGTACAAGCGACAACTTTACAACACATTGCCAATTCTTTCTCGTAACATTTAAAAAAAACACCAATTAACAATGATTAACACATCTGTACAGTTTATACTGAACATATACAAATGATTACCTACATCATACAAATGTCTCAAAAGATGCAGCTAAAATCTTCTTACGGCTGAAAAACATTCATGGTAGTCTTCCCATTGGCATCTATTTGTTCCCTCTATGTGACATACTATATGGGCACTAAGTTCACCATAATTAATAAATTTCTTGAAGCATGATGTCCACTTGCAACTGAAAGTCTGTAGAAGTAAACATTTGTAATGTTATTAAATTGCTTATTGAATATATAAGATATATATGAGTATAAAAACAAGCAATCATATGGTTTTTTATTTTCAAATATACTACTATGGTAGTAGAATTTGAGAAAATGAAAACAAATATCAGAATGGATTAAAATCATTTTTTACATTTATTGACTACCTAAATTACAGAGGAAACAAGAGCTGTGTTTGTGAAACCCAATGCACCCTACTGCGCTTTTATGCCGCACAGCAGCTATTTTAGAAAAAAAAGACCTTTGACCTTGAAGGATGACCCTGACCTTTCAACACTCAAAATGTGCTGCTCCATGAGATACACATACATGCCAAAAATCAAGTTGCTATCTTCACTATTACAAAAGTTATGACCAAGGTTAAAGTTTTGGGACAGACAGACACACACAATGTCAGCCAGACAAGCCAAAAACAATATACCCCGATCATTTGATCTTGGGGCATACAAATAGAATATGGTCATATATATGGGATAATAATTTCAAACAAGCACCTTCCTCAAATTACCCTAACCACACATATAATATATATATATATATATATATATATATATATATATATATATATATATATATATATATATATATATATATATATATATATATATATATATATATAGAACATTACGAGGTTAAAATTACTCTGCTTAAGGAACTTGCCCATTTATATTGTTTATTATTAGGCAGGAATATCTCACCGGTCCAGGGTTAAATTCAACGTCATTTGAAAGAATAAGAAGAAGCTGTGAAGTGTCTACATCTTGTTGGGGCGTCTCATCAGTGTCTCGTTGGAAAAAGAAGTGGGATGGCACATTGACTTGATCTTCATTTGCGGCGTTGTCATCTTGTTGGGGCGTCTCTTCAGTGTCTCGGTGGCAATGGATGTTGGATGGCACGTTGATTTCATCTTCCTATAATAGAATAACCATTCCTTTAATACAATACTTACTAGACAAACAAGACTATTGCCAAGCAATGTATGTCCCCACAGGCTCCACCATTATCAGATTTTTTTTGATTTTTTTTCATTATATATATTTGTTGCCATAGCAACCAGAAATTTTGACGTAGGAACAAAATGAAATGACATACATAATGTCCATATTGCCATATATCCATGTTTCAAGTTTCATGAAAAAATATGAAGAACTTTTAAAGTTATCGCAGGATCCAGAAAAAGTGACAGACTCACAGAATGACGGACACACAGAGCGCAAACCATAAGTCCCCTCAGGTTAAACTGTTAAAAAAAAAGTATTATATTTTTTTATTCAAAATCATAGAGTATATTGACATAACATAAAACTATACAACAATATGTGTTCCATTTAAAAACCTGATTGTAAAGTGTGTCAGGCCTATCAACTTTCCACGATGAATGCTTCCTTATAAAATGGTCGAGCAGGGCATCTTCAGATGAACAGCACACCCTGCAGTTTGGGCAATTGTAGCAAGGGACCTAAAAAATACCACTCAGCCTGAGGATTCTTAATACGCATCTAAGTAATATTTGTGAAAAACTCATGGAAATTGAAACAAAACAAAATCATGTACCACAATTGGTTCATACTTTAGAACATCTTTACATTATAATGAATTCAATACAGGCCCAGGACTGGTCCTGAAAAGCTTGCACATGGAAGACTTACATACACCAAAACCCCGCTTAACAGATTATTGGTGATAATAAATTATACCTGAATTGTAAGAAAACCAGCTATTTAGACTAATTTTATAAGGTCCTTTGTGTCGTCTTTAAAGCTTGGTTTTACTGTATTTGTAGAAGATCTAAATGACCTACATGAAAGGATTAATGTGTGTTTTAAAGGATCTTCTTGAACAAGTTTTGTTTATCTGACAAGAAAGAATACTTTCTGTCATTGATTTACCTGTTTGTTCTTCTTTTTCGTCATGGTAGGTTTCTCCCTTTTAACCTTACCAGTCTTGACTTCCATCTTCTTGCGTTTCTGAAAAGTTATTATGCTATCGGTCCATATTACCAGTACAAATGCTACAAATTACTACCGGTTATATAATTTGAAAAGCGCATAACTTTGGAGATGATTTGAAATAATGTGAATACATCCCTTTCATTAAATGCATTCTTTTTAATGAAAACATAAAATTTGTTTATAGCATTGTGCCATGCTATCAGATCAATTGGCATGCTACAAATATAGTGTCATATAAACAGGGCAATCATTGTCTTGCATGCTTGAACCAATTGCTATATTATGATACATAAAAATAGGACACAGATGAATCAAACACACATTCTGCCGATTTATATTAAAATCAAAGTAATGAAAATACCTATGAAAGAAATATTTATGTAACTTGTTAAGATGGAAAGTGTTAAAAAGTATGGAGCATATTGTCATAAAATTAGTACCAAACATAAGCCATTCAACTTGTAAGCAGGCAGGAAAACAGCCAAATCTTCAGTAATGTCAAGGTAAACAAATCCACTGCAGCATGACCTTTAATGCATGACGAAAAAACAGGATCATTAATGCAGTGTCTGTGAATGCACAATCATGTAAAATTAATATTCATTCAGGCTAAAAATTGCCATCCAGTAAAAAAGGGAAACTATGTCTGAACTATATTTTTGTTGTCCCGGACAATATTGGACGACCACTAATTCCAATGACCGTCAATATAAAACTAACAAAACGATTAAACCTATTTGACATGAAACTAACAAGAGAGTTACTGCAGTAATAGCATTCATGCAGCAAGTTTTAATATAAAACAAGAGCACCGCATAACGGGTGCCACGCTCGGCTGCGAAAGCTTGTCTGATTTTTTTTAAAGGTCACAGTGACCTTGACCTTTGACCTAGTGACCCAAAATGGGTGTGGTGTGTAGAACTCATCAAGGTGCATCTACATATGAAGTTTCAAAGTTGAAGGTGGAGGCACTTTGATTTTAGAGCCAATGATAAGGTTTTAGCACGACGCCGGCGGACGACGAGCAGGCTATGACAATACCTCGGGTTTTCTCCGAAAACAGCCTCGCTAATAAATATTGTTCGTGTGTCTAAAAATAAAGCAACAATGAGTGCCTTATGTTGGCATATGTTTATGTTGTATGTAATTCCATTAAGAAAGGTGATTTTTATGTAACTAGTTAAGAATGGATTACGTTTATGTATAAATAGGTAAACAACAGCTGTCACCATAGGATGACTTATGCCCCATATAAACGCATGATAGAAGTTATGAGCTTTTTTCGAAACCTAAACACAGATTTTGAAACCTAAACGCAGACCCTTAGTTCAAGGTCAAGGTCACAGGGGTCAAAATTTGTGTGCGCATGGAAAGGCTTTGTCCATATACACATGTATGCCAAATATGAAGTTGCTATCTGAAGCGACATAGAAGTTATGAGCATTTTTCGAAACCTAAACGTAAAGCGTGACAGACAGACAGTCCGATCACTATATGCCCTCCTTCGGCGGCATAAAAAGATGTGCCAGAAATTAATGACTTATATAATACATGTAAATGTTAACAAATAGATTTTTTCAACGAAAGCAAAAACAACAAAACAAAATGCACCAAACAAGCTTCCTATTCCTTGATAACATACGTATAAATCTGCATTTATTTACTGTGCTTTCCCTATCGGTATTTTATGGCTATTTATTTCACACAGATTTCACTACCAGTAACATGATGATGAATAAAAACAAGAGCACCGCATAGCAGGTGCCAACGCTCGGCTGCGGGTGCAGTTTCTTTTTTTTAGAGTTCACAGTTACCTTGACCTTTGACCTAGTGACCCAAAAAAGGGTGTGGCATGTATAACTCATCAAGGTGCAGCTACATATGAAGTTTCAAAGGTATAGGTGGAAGCACATAAAACATTGTGGCATTTATTTGCCAACTGAAACAATTAACACATGCATCATTTTTATTGATGATGCTAAGCTGTTCAGTGGCGGATCCAGGGTTTCTAGGGGGTTGGTGTGGACATTCAATAATACAGGCGAATGAAAATGCATAATGGTATAGTGGATGTGGTGTCCGCCTAGTGATAGGGAGTTAGGAGGTTCTCATTATCTTCTCCATAAACACCAAGTTCTGGTTCCTCCCAGGAACAGACTCGAGTGTCTCAATAAGCATAGTGCGTTCGATGCAATAAAGCTAAGGTAAATAGGCTAAATAAAAACTAAAACTGAAAAATTACTGTTCAACATACCGGTAGAAATCGCTATCCTTGCAGCAAATATCGTTAGAGCCAAGATGCAGGTACAATATGTCGTAACAACCTGACATCAGCTCTTGATGCAGCAGCTTTCTAAGGCCCTTCCGGTCAGACACATACTTTGCACCTGCATAGTAAAATAAGATCTTCAATTTGGAATCGGTTTTCATTTGCAATAATTTTTCTTGAGTTGTCATTTGTTATTGAATATTATGAAAAATAGTCATCATTGCTATGTTCGAGACAAGCAAGCTTATCTTTGTCAATATTTATCACACTTGTTCTATGTTGTGTCAAATTTCTGGATTTGCAATCTATTTTCCCCTTTTGGTTACAGCAGAAAGGGTATTTTTCATGATTCCATAATACATGTTTTATCAGTGTAATAATATACATGATGTGTACATGTAAATACCATGAAACTGTTAGGGTAAAATATCTTTTTGGGTATTAAAGCAGTATTCAGTGGAGTTTTAAGCATTTCTTAAAAAACAAGAGATGTGCTTGTTAGAAACACAATGCCCCCTATTGCACCGCTTTGAAGCCATCTACATGTATTCAAACTTTGACCTTGAAGGATGACCTTGACCTTTCACCACTCAAAAACGTGCAGCTCCATGAGATACACATGCATGCCAAATATCTAGTTGCTATCTTCAATATAGCAAATTTTGACCTTTGACCTTGAAAGATGACCTTGACCTTTCATCACTCAAAACGTGCAGCTCCATGAGATATACATGCATGCCAAATATCAAGTTGCTATCTTCAATATTTAAAAAGTTATGGCCAATGTTAAAATTTTCAGACGGACGGAATATTTGACATTTGACCTTGAAGAATGACCTTGATTTTCACCTTTTACCACTCAAAATATTCAGCTCCAAGAGATACACATGCATGAAAAATAACAAGTTGCTATCTTCAATATTTAAAAAGTTATGGCCAATGTTTAAGTTTTCGGACGGACGGAATATTTGACATTTGACCTTGAAGAATGACCTTGACCTTCATCTTTCATCACTCAAAATGTTCAGCTCCAGGAGATACACATGCATGCCAAATATCAAGTTGCTATCATCAATAGTGAACAAGCTATGGCCAATATTTAAGTTTTCGGATGGACGGACAGACGCCATATATTAGACATTTGACTTTCACCTTTCAACACTCAAAATGTTCAGCTCCAGGAGATACACATACATGCCAAATATCAAATTGCTATCATCAATAGTAACAAAGTTATGGCCAATGTTAAAGTTTTCGGACGGATGGACAGATGCCATATATAAGACATTTGACCTTTAAGAATGACCTTGACCTTCACCGTTCGCCACTCAAAATGTGCAGCTCAATGAGATGCACATGCATGCCAAATATCACGGTGCTATGTTAAATATTGAAAAAGTTATGACCATTCAAGTGTTCGGACGGACGGACAGACTGACAGTTCAACTGCTATATGCCACCCTACCGTGGGCATAAAAACACATTATTTGATACACAAAGCTTCAAATAAATATTAAAATTAGCAACCTTTTTCCAAAGGCAGCAACAAACACTGCAGGGCTAGATTGAACTTTACCGGTACGCAGTTGTTTACAACCATCGACAAAGCGGGGGTTTGGGGCGGTAGCCCCCGATACTAAAGAAATATATAGGATAAAAGGATAATAAGGTGTTGCGTAAGTTGTTATGTGTTAGGTGTTGAGGGTTAGGGTACGCTGTTTGATGTTAATTGTTGCGTACCGGTAAAGTTCAATCGTCCCCACTGCAGTATAAGACAGTAGCTAAAATAATTATGCCAATGCAAAAATCATCAAAAGACTATGGCGGCAATTTATATCGACTATATAAGACAGTAAAAGGGGTAATATAAAGCAGCATGCCACAGAAACATGTTTGGTTTCACACTCAACTATAAACAGTTAAAAATTATTCACCAGAGACGGGAAGAAAGTAAATCCTTGTATTTGGAGGACACGCAGACTTCAAACGATGGACATTGGAATCCCCGGCAATAAGAACACGGACATCGCTGCTGCACCAGACATGTTCTTCACCTGAAACAGAAAAAACAAAAGGCTTCCCGACAAAGGACATCGTTCCACGAACCCTGGGGAAGTTTAAAAACTCAAAATACAACACGACAACAAACAAACGCCCGAACTCAAATACGATCCGAACCTGGATTTTCCAAACAAGTTTTACAATGTTCATATTTTAAATAGGTAACGTCGCGAAATCAAATTACAAATTCTAAACGAGCACTTTCAAACGATTAAATGTCACGCAACGCGGTTCTCTTACACGGCAACGTAGTCTCTGGTCAACAACAGCTGTTTTATAGTATGTAAGCTTTGGTCAGTATAAAATACTGTCGAGAATAAAATTCTCTGGACTCTCTGAAAACCCTTGTTAAACAAGTTCAAATCAGAAAGGGAGATCACCACCACTTACTATAGCCTATCCTCTCCCCTGATTCAAGATCAGTGTTCTGATTGGCCAAAATGATATGGGCGACCGTGGACCAACAGGCCTCTGATATGAGCTCTTAAATTTAAGGCATTCAATGACTAAATATATCTGTGAAGTGAGGACGAGTTTCATTTAGATAAGATTGACATGGTTTAAATCGTGCAAAGCGAAATGAATTATATATATGCAATGGTGATTTGAGAAATAATTGTGAAACAAAACTAATAACCTGAAATAGTTGCATTTTGAAAATGTGCTTCGTGATATTTGTTTGTTTACAAATACTGTATTTAAGCGTGTTGGCAAAACATATAGTAAATGCATTTCTAAAAACATTGATTTTGTTTTGCATTTTCCTACGATCTTACCCTGACTACACTATTTTAATCGAGTTATTTGATACGGTAAGGCATATGGCTGTGAAAAAGGACAAATGTCATGTGAGTCAGTTCATCGTTACAGAACATCACGTCAATACTAAGAATAACTTTCTTCTGGATAGGCCATCACGACTTTCCTACTTTTCCGTAAATAGCTATTATATTTATTACATGACTTACATTCGTGATTCTGATAGCAATATCTTAATTTGGCAAGTAAAACGTCATCAGTGTCTAGCTAGTTCAGACACGAAAAGAGAACATTAAAGCGATACAAGTACCTATTATGCTAGTGTGTACGTCTTTTGGCGTGTATACGTGTGCGTGCGTTTACGCGCATGTGGGTTTTTATTGATAGATGCATGTACATACATGTTTATGTTAATATATTTTCTAAGTTAGAACAAGAAAAGATTTAGTATAAGTGTTACTGACGCTTGTTTTCTAATCCAGTTTGAATAATGTTTTATATTTGTAACAGCATGTGACCATTTTTTTATCATACATAAATCTCTAGAAATATTGGGTGAAATATTGGTCTAGAAATATCCATGCGTTTATATCATATTTATCATATATCACATATTTATTTACTTTCACATATCCGAATGCGTGCTCCCTTCGCCGTAGGCTTGGAAATTATACATTTCACAGCGCTCAGGGAATTCAAATTGATGGCGGGAATCACTTTGAGTGCTTTCGAATGATCTGGCCAACATAAATATGTTCTATGAGTATTTTTTTACAGATATAAACTAAAAATACAATTATTAATACCAAATAAAAGTGAATAATATAAGTGGATCTGAAAAAGGTTTTATATAATTTCACTGTTGTTAGGTTAGGCAAAAAAAGTTGTTTGTTTCCACACCTATATTTAAGAGAAGGAGGTCGGAATAATTGCTTTTCTAACCGTTTAATAGTATACCCAACAAACTGTAACTTCTCTTTATGTTTTATCTGCGTCGGATGTGGATCATATAACTCAACGAAACTATTTCAATTACGTCTCAATTTGAAGATGTCCTCGTTGCAATCACCATTGTGTCGCATGACTGATAAAAGTAGGTTTGGCACGTTGTCTTAATTTAGAAATAGAAATGACATTTCAAGGACAAATACTTTCGGTACTTTGGCACTTGTTTATGACTTTCTGAATATAAAACCAGCGTTGTTTTCTGCGAGCGTTAATTGTTTCAACTTGAAAAGACGAAGCATGCATCTGCGTAAGTACCAATATATAAATTTAATTCCATCTTAGTATTACTTGAACAATGCAATATAAATATTTTAAGTTGCATTTTTCAACTATGGCTCTCTTTGATAACCACAAAGTAAAAATAAGAACAGTTTTATGTTGTTATTGTTAGCGGGCTAGCTAGCTCAGTTGGTAAAGCGCTCGCCAGTGTCCTCTTTTTAAATTATGACACTTGTTTCTGGTAAAAGAATGTTCACATAGCACCGACAAGCTAGCTTGCATCACAGGTGCATAACGAAAAATCAACTTCTCTGAACAAAAATTCATAATCAAATATATATAGATAGTGAAAAAATTGTGTTCAGAGAAGTTTATTTTTCGTTATAATTTGATCATCTTTTATATAAAATGATGTTTTTACTAATCAATATCATAGCCACACACTAACCACCTGTGGTTTGCATATGAACAGTATAAATTAATAAAATGGACCTCGTTCGTTACGAACTTATTGACGAGTCATTCTATAACTAACCTGTTAGTGTGTACGTGTTGAAGGGAAATACATCAAACATAAATGCACATTCGGCTTACCATGTACACCTCAAAAGGGTCAACAAATGTATCAACATATATATTTACACGGATGCCTCGATACCGAAAGAATGACCTAATGAAGTTTGTACACACAAAGTATGCAATGACTACCCATGACACATTGAAGTGCCTAATTTTGTTGTTGAAGTTGCATACTTTTGCACACACAACACGCATTTTAAAAACCTTCTTTTTCACAAGTGTTAGAATCAAAATCCAATAATTTATATTATTAAACAAAGGCCCAAAGTTTTCGCAGTGTAAGAGTTGACCTCTACGAGTCCGAACGGCACTACGTTAATTACCTAACTAACACAATTTTCAGATTGTGTGCTCACACTGCTGGCATTGTTTGGTATCCCCGTATCAGGTATGTTAAATAAAAGCTATTTTATTCACACTTGTAGAGATGGTGTTTGAAACTGCATATACACGACGCCATAAAGGCGAGCAAACGAGCTAATATGTTGATTTAAATATTTAAGTAGCAATATTAGAAAAAAGTAGTTGTTATGTGATGTTGTACCATGCTTTGTATGCCGTAAGGTGGCGTGCCGCGCCGTGCTCTGCCGTATCATGTCGTGTCGTTCCGTGCCGCGCAATGTTATGCCAATCTATGCCGTGCTATGTCATCGCATGTCGAGTCATGTATTATCGAATTTTTATTTGTAATCACTGAATACGTTTCAGAATGCCTACAATGTTTCAACTGTCAAAATATCAATGATCCCCAATCATGTACAGGCCAGTTGGAATGTTTAGACAACCAGGTAAACAAATTTTCAATAATAAAATTGTTAACAACATATGTGTGTACATCCTGTCCAGAAATAAAACAAGTTATCAACTGGATATCATTTTGTCAGGTTATTGAGATTTACACTATTTGTCATGGATCATTATTCATAATTAAATTTCAATTGATTAATATATGTTATTTTACTTCACTTAATATATATGTTATTTCACTTCACATTCTGGTTTAACCTTCCGTCCGTTCTTGCCTTCGGTTTCGTTAATCTACATGCAGGAGTAAGGTAATTTTATAGCACGCAAACGGACGAACATTATTTTACTATGTTTAATATTATCACAGTTTTGAAGTTTTGATATGACAACAAGCCAGTAGTTATATCAAAGTAAATTAAATTGATGTAAATATTATTAAATAAACTTTGTGAATTCTGTCCTGTTTCTAAAAACACGAATGATTCAGAAGACTCAAATTGGCTGAGATACTTCACCTGACCGAGTATTTTGTAAAGATTCCATGTGTAAGCATTAAAAGTGATGATAACAGGAATTAGTTGGAAGTGCGATATATATTCATGTCATTCTCTTAACCAGTCCTGCTTTGTGCAAACCGTCCATTCTGGCAATGAAGTACTTTACAACATGGGCTGTCAGAACAATCAGGTACGGTCAAAGTTATATTTATTATCGATAAGATTAAGGTTTTATTCTGTAAACACAAAAATTTAGTATAAAAAACACAAGAAACCGAATGTTGAAATATAAAGTTATAATTAGATTTCAAGTTTTTATTTTGACGGTATTAATTTTAGTGCAGGTGTTTGTTGTTGTTGATTTCATTTGAAAGATGTAGTCAAGTGATCACAAGTACAAGCTTAAATCAAAATCTTTTCTCCTAACTTAAATATTCGAATTTCAAAAGTGTTGTGCTAGGAAACTCTCAAAGTGTATATACGGCACTTTTCGATGACCTTATAATATATTATATAAGCATGTTTTCTAAACAGCTATTCTCATTTCTCTGTCCGGTTAGCGCATTAGTTACAAGACGCGCTTTTCATATGGTTGCTCGAATATCCACACAGAACAAGACCACACCATATTTAAATATTTCGAGAAAAACTAAAGTACGCCTATACTTTGCATGTGCCCTTTGATTATAAATAGTTATGCTTATTTAAAATGCCTAATGTGTTTTAGTATATAAATAAGTTTTAAATAATTTTCATATCCATATTTATCTTCATGGCAAAACGGCAGTTATGCAGTTCCTTACCTGTTGACCACAGTGGAATCATTGGTCGCTCAGTACAGACAAGACAACAGAAC
The DNA here is from genome assembly GCF_020536995.1 of Dreissena polymorpha. Classification (NCBI taxonomy): domain Eukaryota; kingdom Metazoa; phylum Mollusca; class Bivalvia; order Myida; family Dreissenidae; genus Dreissena; species Dreissena polymorpha. Next base: position 39,859,885 of record NC_068363.1, read on the forward strand.
AGATGTCATGACTGTTGTAGTACAGATTACTGCCAGAAGGAGCAACCCTGTGCTCAAAGAGAAGGTTAATATATAATATCTTAATAATTGTCAATGTTGAATATGTAACAAATAACCAAAACACGCATAATAGGTATTTTCCGAAGACTAAAGAATGCCCAGGATTAAACACGATGACGAAAAACAAGAATTTAGCCGTCGTGCTTCATATCTCGTCAGAAGTTAGGTTAGTATGTATCAAGTTTGCATTCAATCAGCTACTAAACATCGTGTTATATTTTAATGAACCTTCATAGGAATGATCCTTGGTTAATCCTCTTTCAAAGACGCTCGAATCGTTCAAGTCAACTGAATATGTGGTTCAAACGTGCATAAAAAGCTGTATACATTTAAAAATGAAACCTCAAGAATCAGGGGTGTAATATTAAGTGTTTAACATCATATTGTGATCCTCTACTACGTTTATGCCCATAATTCCCGTTGGAATAAAACTTACCAAGCCCCAGGTCTGACATGATTTACATACACTTATATAGTAAATAACTTAACAATGGGGGTCAGTGGTTTAATATTTAGTGTGTTCCATGTTTGTTCTTATCATTTCCTTGAGGTCAAAATTGGTTACTAAATTTCTTTATATGCATATATTTGAAAACGTTTTACAAACGTCTTCTATGAAACTGCATGGCCCAGAGTTTGGGTATTTGTAACACGCCGCTGAGTTTGCACTCTGAAACAAATATTAATGCCTTCTGGTCGAAATTGGAAATACCCTGGGACTTCTTGTTTTTAAATTTAAGTTTTTGATGTAAACGTTATTCGATATTGTTCTCTGCAACCGCAAGCTCAAGAAGTTAGTTATTTTTCATGTAGCCTCGTGTATAGTGGTATATAGTAAATAATGCTAAAACTCTTCTCTGAAACGTTAGGGTCACAGGTGGTTAGCGTATGGCTATGATATTAATAAGTGAAAACATCATTTTGAAAGAAAACTATTCAAATTATAACTCTCTGAAGATTTCATACTTAAATTGAGTCTGATCGATGACGAGAAGGTAACGTGAGTTGCGTTTCGTGTTCTTTCTTAAAATTAGACCCAGTATTTGTTAAAAAAAATTGCAATATAGTTGTTATAGTTTATTCAATATATACAATAGGCATACAGGACATGTGATCAGTATTGAAATACATAGGTTGTTAAAATAGTATTAATACATCAAAAGGTGTAGGACCAATTTTGTTTGATAAGAGCATTTAGAATCTATTTAATTCTAACAATTTATGCTATAACGATCACATAAACAACAACAAAGACGAACCAACAAAAGCGAGAGAGAAGTCAAGTTTGAGTAATGAATTATATATAATAAATCATTAAAATATTTATACAGGTTTATTTAATTAAATGCTTAATGTACATACATAGCTAAGTTTCTGTTGGTACTTGTCATATCCGATTGCATTAATTAAATAAATTTCATGTTTGGTCTTTTCCAATAATATTTATTAATAAACAATTTCCTAATATCATCAAAAAAGGAACATTCTAATAAAAAATTATATTCATCCTCAAGAACATTGCAATTTTGACATTTTTTATCTTGAAAAGTTATAGCATCAGGTTTGTGCCATCTGCCTGATTCGATTTCTAATCTATGGGATTAAATACTTAATCTACAAAGATCAAAGCCAAACTTATTTATACTAACATTTTTTTAAGTAAGGTTGCAATTCAAATTTACAAAACTGCCTGTAACTTGCAGATGAATCAATAAGTTCTGACATCCAATTTGGATAAATGTATCATTTAATCTGGACTTTACCAAGGATAAAAAAAAACTTTTCATCACCTACATCTAGGTTTAGCTAGCGATGCATATTGAAAGCCTAAGGTCTGAAACAGATTACAAACAGATTTGGCACAAAAATGTGCATTTGGTTTATTTATTTAATTCTCACACATGTGGTTATAAAAACACTTTACATACTTATGATCTTCTAACTGTATAATTTTCAACCAATACCGTTTTACCATAATTGCTCTTTTAGTTATCAAGGATGTTCTCCCAAGTTCCCCAAATACAAAATTATTCTGTGTTTGAATTTTCACGCCTAGTAGTTTTTTGCAAAAATTTAAGTGAACTCTTTCAATTGCCATTGACTCCCCATTAAGCCCCATATTTTTAACCCATAATTTTAAATTTGTAAAACAAGTTGATCAAACAACTCCAATTTGGAACGTATTGAAATTGTTGGATAATTATAAAAAATGAGTAAAGCCTTTGAGGCTTGACCTGCAAGTGTTTCATATCTAAATTGCTAATGATCTTCGTGAATAAGTTCCCGAATATTCTTAATAATGTTATCTATCTGTAATTATTCACATTCTATTTATTCCCTTTTTTATGTAACGGAAAATAAAACCCTCACATCACACTTTAGGAAAATGTCCATTTTCAAAGAATGAATCAAATAAATTACACACCACTTTTAAGAAACTTTAACTACTAATTCCAAATTAAAAAAAACAACTCATTTAGCAGATAATCAGGTCCACCTCATTTACCATTATGTATTTGCTTGTAAGCACTCATATTGTTTTTATCAGTAAATGCTACATGTAACTCACTAAACATTATATTTTATTCTCCATTTAAGTACCGGTCCTGATAAAACAAAACATCTTCATCAGCTTGATAAAATCTAGAGTTAGGATCAAGAATTGATTTCAAACAGTTAAACAAAACTCCCTGCTACTTATATCTAACTTATTGTCTTTGCGTGTATTATTCTTTAACATTTTCCAGTAAATTTTTGCATTTGTAAGTCTTCCATTTTTTAATTTCATTTTTTTAATGCAATGAGGTAGATATGATAGATTTAATGTCTTATTTAAAACTAGTCAAATTAAATCTTACATTGATATATTATCTGAAACCTTGTGTAACTAAGGCATCTAGTGGTAAAATATGTTATTTTCACAGTGCACGGCAACTGGTCAGATTGGTCCACGTGGTCCAATTGCTCAGTTACTTATTATTATATTGGTATACAGTAGTGAAGTGATACAAATATTAACGTGTGCCAAGAATGCAGGATATTGGTTAGTTTCTCGAAGTTTTGATCACGATTTTTAAAAATTTGGAGAAATTATTCTTACGAATTTATGTAATTGTTTATACGAAGTATACACAACATTTATGTATTTATGGGGTGTTGCGGCAGTTTATTTAACCGAGGATATATTTATAGCAAGCCCGATGATTCTATTATCAGAACTCAATATTTGTGTTATCAGTATCATCAGAAATGACCGAGTTGGTTCATAATACAATTGTCAGTGGTTCGATCCCAGGTGGGGTGAATTTTTTTTTAATTTTCTTTCTTTAATTTAATTCTTGTTTTATACTGGAGCTGTTTAGTCCTGTTGTTTACATTTATTAATTTAAAGAATTACTCACAAACTTCAAAGCATGCTAAAATCTGTGAACATGTAAGTTATTAATGATTAAGGTCGAGTTTGATACTGTATGGTATTATGTTTGTGATTAAATATTGTTTTTTCTTTATGTCCTTTGGTAACCTGTTGTGATCCCAGTTAAGATTGTAAACAATTTCTAATGTTAATGCATATTTCTAACAATCTATGTACCGGTATTTGGGTTTTGCTTTATTACTGTATGTTATGAAATTCGGCGTTTAGACGGTAGGGATAATTAAAAATAAAAAATCTCTGTTAAAAGTGCGATGACTCCCTTTTTAATTTGTGTTTTATGATGACAATACGTAGATGAACATATTTGAGCAGTTTCTCAGAATTTTATTTGACATAATTTTTTTTATTCCATTTATGTGGTTACAATTGTAAAAAAATGACGTTGTTTTGGGTGACATAAAACTTAAAAAAATAAATTTCTTAAAATTTAACTTGTGTACTACATTTTATTTGTAGTGTGTGGTTTAATTTAATGGTATATGATGTTTCTTAGCTTATATAATATCTACATGTTGCCAATTTTATAGGTAATTAATTATTTTAACGCAATAAGAGAGTTTTCAGTTTTATTGAAAAAGTACATGTTATATAATGGTTAATAAAATCAAGACAAGGCCGGTGACCCTATGTTTTTATTCCATTTTTCATATAGCATATGTATATACTTCTTTAATATAAATTGTGGACAAAATCTATTCGATGGAAAAAATCAGCTTAGCTGCAGCAACACCCCTTATATATATATTAAATGCCGCGTTAATCATATAACTGTACTTAGAGATATATGTACAAGTTATTTATGAATGCTTACACAATTGCTTCTTTATGAACCATGAAGGGAGCTGGTCGCTATGCAATATACTGTTACGCCATTATGCAGATTTTTAACAAACGAAAAACCGGAACATATTAATGTACATCTTATTTAAACTCCTCGATGTCACGTACATGTACAACAAACGTTAAAAAAATGTCCTGAAATAAAATCCACCATTTTACAAACTCAATCAACCGTGAATGATATTGATCTAATTTACACACGGGTAATTATTTACTTAAAACAATTACATATCCGAACTTGTTCTTTAATGTTTATAACATATTATGTCTTTTTATTTAGTTTTCACTTGCAAGTATCATGTTCCAATATATTTCGTGATAATTTCATTATAAATAGTGACGTTCCGAGCGGGTACTCTGTCATCTATTTGTAAATGAGGGCTTACACGCCAAACTTAGACGTTTACATAACAATTGTCTGAACGAAAAAATGAGCTCGAAAAATATGTATGTTAATGCGTTGTGATAAATGAACATAGGGCGCGAAGTTGTACTATTTTGAAGACATTTTTATCGGTAAATAATTTGAATTATTAATATCAAATTAATAATATCAAGATGTATATAAATATACATAATAATTCAAATTATTTACAGATAAAATCTTGATATCAATTAATTTGATAGCAATAAATAATAAAGAAATATAATTACATTTTTTATATGAAATAGGTCGTCTTCGGCCTAAATAAGATCGTCTACAAATACCTACACATTCCTGAATCATGTCGTTTAAGTGCATATCAATAAGAAAAATACGTCAATTGTGTTATAAACATATATTGTATACTTAAGTCATGTACATGTTAATGCCAACCGTTCCCATCTCTCACACCAAGTCTCTCGATGTGATAACAGTTCTTCAATTTTGCGAGTAGACAACGACAGACGGATTTCTTGACCACAATTCAACCTGATAATCAGAAGGCATTGCTTTGAATTGAAAATCAGAGAAAACTATTTATTGGATATAAGTGTAATGTGTTTATACAACGTTTCAAGACGTAACCTGTCAACGTCAATTTTAGGAGAAGCTTATTGTTATCCAGACATGGTGTCTGATATCAAAAAATCGTTTGTTTAATATCAAGTAAATATTTTCTGATATCAATGAATTTATTGTTTGATCCAAAAAATATGGACAGTATTTATTGATATCAAGAAATCGAATTTGTGAAAATCGAACTATTAATATCAAATATTGTTTTATACCAAAAGTTCATTTCGTGACGCCGATAAATGTCTACAAATTAGAAAAACGGCACATAGTTCATAAACAACTCTAGTTAATTTGAAAAACGCATTCATAATTAGTCATTGAAACCGTAAACAAACAAAGCAATATAGTCTTTAACATTAGTTTTGTTACCTAGGAATAATTAAGAAATTATTGGACATCCTGTGAACAACGATTCCTTATATCTAGAAGATACAAAAACAAATATGCATTTTACCTCTTATAGTTAATGAAATATGATCGTAGACTGAACATTTTCATCCTGTCTACAATCAACGATGTTAAACAGAAAGCAACAGGTGAAAGTTGAAGGTGTAAGTGTAGTTGTTTTGCACACGCACGAGTGTCCTCATTGTATATTTCGGCACACTGTAGCAACGTTAAATACACGTCTTACTTGCCATTGTATATCGTAAGATTCTGAATCGAAGTATTCGCAGTGGTTATCTCCCATGGCTGAACGGTAGCCACTGTATTCTGGAAAGATTGATGTTTTTTTATTGTTTAAAAAAAATATATAAATCCGTATCATATTATGCATTATTAAACTTTGTATAGATGACATACAGTACACATTGTGAAATATTATATAAATATTCATACTTTGAAATATTAACGAAACAAATAATATGATAGTAGACCATTGCGGAAAGGAAATGAAAGAGCTATGCTCGGAATCAGTCAAACCTCTACGTCAATTTTGATTCTTATTTTTTCAAACAACTCAGAACGTCGTAAAACCTCCTGACTTAAAAAAATACTGCCGCTATATGTCGATTGTTGGTTTATGTCCCTCTTTTTTAACGACTCTTTCGTAATAATCGATGAAGGAATTTATTTAAATACGAGTGTTACATAAAAAATAGGAAAACTTCAGTTGAATGATTGGCAAGCAAAAACAAAATCATAATTAACATTGTTATTAACGAAATACATTTTAAAAAGTAATGTCACGCTGTACTCAAACTCTAAAATTAAATGTGCCTTTAAATTACTGACATTTAGTTTTAACACTTAAAACTGACGTTATGGCACGCGATGGATTAGGCGCTGCACTTCTGAGCAACGTGGATGTTTTCTGCGTGTACAATTTAAAACTTCCCGTGGGCATCCCTTTCTTCTTTTCTTCAGACCGATTACAGTTTAAAAATCTGCTACAGGCACAAATAGAATCAATTCGATTAGCTTACTAATCGTTACAACCCAATTTGAAAAAAGCTATACATAAATAGTGTTCTAACATGTTGGTATCATATGGTGGGGGAGTATCATTGAATTTGGCTTTAATGGTTTTATATTCAATAGTATTGATTACGCCTTTCGCCGTAATACAAAGATCTTAAATTAAAATCACAGTATATCATAGACGTAATAATAATAAAAGAGTGCGATCTTAAGCATTGATGTTTCGACAAAAAGAGGCAGTACGTTTTGTTCCGACATTGAGCATTACAGCTTCTACAACAAGCACCAGGAGGTTTTGCGATGTTCAAACATCCTAACACACATGCAAAGAAAGTGCTGATCATCCATAATTATCCGATGTAATTACGCCCTTATCAACGTATCAATATTTGTTACAAGCATCAAATGTATGCATGTCATATTCGATCTTAATTTCTTTAGGTACACCATATTAGGATACACAAAGTGAGGCAACACACCCTTATTTAGCACAATTTTTCGTAATTGCCACCATATAAAATATACACATTTTTATTTGGTAATTATTTGAAACATCAATTTAACGTAAATGTTATATGACTTCTTTTTTGTTTGAAATCGAAGAAACGGCTGCTCGAAAAAAGATTTGATCTACATCCGTTAATTAATGTCTAGCAACAAATTTTCAACGATGAATAGTTTGTATACATGGCTGGTGCAAATGTAATATGCTTAAAATCAAAGACACTTATAGTTGCTATAATATGCAATGCAAAATATAAATCATGACACCTGTATTAAATCTCTCATAATGGTCTATGTCAAAAGTTTTAATATATATATATATATATATATATATATATAGATATATATATATATATATATATATATATATATATATATATATATATATATATATATATATATATATATATATATATATATATATATATATATATATATATATATATATATATATATATATATATATATATATATATATATATATATATATATATATATTATGTTTTGAAAATTGTATCTGCAATCACGGCGAACAAATAACAATCAATTTATTTAATTCAGAATCATTCAATAAGTTTTTAACCTTACTGGTCAATATCAATAATTTATTCTAATATTTACTTTACACGATGGCAAAACTTTCTTTATTTTGATTATTACAGGATATACTTTTAACAATGCGTAATGTCTTATGATATGAAGCCTAATATTCAACCAATAAGCTTGCAGAGAACACCAAATAATTTTTGATTTCATTTACTGTGTTAGTTGATGGACAGTGGGGTTCATGGACTGCATGGTCCCTTTGTACATCCCACTGTAACCAGACACGGAATCGAGCGTGCGACAAACCGTCACCTCTACATGGCGGGAGAGATTGCCCCGGACTTAAAGCGCAAGCTCAAGTCTGTATCACATCTTCATGTCTAGGTATGTTTAGAAGTTTTACCAAGGTTGTAATAACTAGTAAGTAGATGACAATGTAGACATCCATTATTAATTAATTGCTATGTTAACCATTATGCCCCATGATATAATGAAAAGTAAATATCTTTATATATTGATTTAACAATTGAACAATTTAATCAGATCAATTACTTGTTAGTTAGCTAATAGTCTACCCGATGTTTCTCGAGCTCATATTTGTTTATATGTTTGTACTTTAAACAACATTTCAGTTGCTGACTGTTCTGATCTGCTACGCCTGAATGCTACTCTTGCAAGTGGGGTGTACCGCATCACAACCCCCCTCACTCACTCCAAGTTACAGGTGTACTGTGACATGGAGACGGACGGAGGAGGATGGACGGTACAATCAGTTTAATTATCTATACAATATCACAATTTCAATGACTCAACCCAAAACACGGGTGAACTTCGACATTGCGATGGAGATGATGGAAGGTTGCATCGATTTAACTGTAAATTCAATATCACATCTCCGCTGACTCACACCAAGACGAATGTGCATTGAAACATAGAGACGGACGGGGAATATATGCGGTAGTGTAGGTTTATTAAAAAATAATCTATTTAATAATGTACACCAATAAAAACGTGTACTGTGAAATACTGACAGACGGAGTAGAACGGATGGTAGTATTCATTCCATTTTAAATACAGCATTACCATTCTTCACAACAACCTTCATAAGTACTTTTACATGGAGACGAATTTGTTTGGTTGGACGATAGTATTAATTTAATTGTATATAACAGTTCAACAATTTCTAGGGAAAACAGGTGTATTGTGATATTGAGACGGATATGGCATGTTTGTATCAGTTTAATTATACAGTTTAAATATAATTATTCTGTGACAATCATGACGGCAGAATGGGACAATGAACTGAAGTATCGGTTAAATGTCAAAGTTTATGTGTACATATACTATTTCTTTGTAAATAAATTAGCCATATATACTTATAAAATAACAATTTATGATTAAGTGTGATTAATGTACTTTGTACTTGTTTTTCTAGTAGTGTTGATGTTATTGTTGTAATACAATACAAGACTGTTTTTTAGGTTTTCCAAAAACGTTTCAACGGCAGTGTGGATTTTTATCGGAACTTCAGTGAATATGAAAACGGATTCGGATTTGTTGACGGTGAACACTGGCTAGGTAAGTATGCTACAACTGTTGATCGAATCTGCAGTTGTATTAGCTCACAGAAAACCATTTTGGGTTAACTTTTGTGTTCGCATTTCACTTTCCCCAATGCCAGCATCTAAACGGATGAGCCTCTCTTTACCGAAATTATTATATGTGCCAATTATAGCTTATATGTTTGGTCAGCTTCTTATTTAAGTCAACCGTTCAGCATGGAAACGTCTCCTCTGAATACCGCGCGGTGGAAAGTCCGCTCATTTGATATATATCATTCATTTCAAAAATGTTCTCATGACATACCTCGCCTGCGGGGCACATCGATTATACGAATTTTAATATTAAAATGTAATTAAGTATCTCTTTAATAGAAAAGCTTTGAATATGTGGTTTATATTGCATAAAAACCATGTGAATAATTTGCTTCATCAATTTTTGAATAACAAATATTTTTAAAATTAATTACGGCGGATTGTTTATAAGACTTATGTTTACTCTAAGCAGATCAGCTGCGACTTAAAATTGTTGAAGGCATGACAAACCTGACATGTTAATAAAAGCCATCCATATATATATATATATATATATATATATATATATATATATATATATATATATATATATATATATATATATATATATATATATATATATATATATATATATATATATATATATATATATATATATATATATATATATATATATATATATATATATATATATATATATGTATATATATATATATATAATCTCAAGTAATTATTTTGTCGCGGAAGTTAAACAAAAATTGTCCGTTTAATGCAAATTTAATAACAATATTAAAGCGCAAGATAGTCTCATGTAAATCGCGTTTCAAATAAGATTAGCAAATCATTACGTGTAAACATGTATTTTGAATGAATCGTTCGTGTTGGTGTAAGATTGGTTTAAATAAGAGTCGTGTCGGCTTTTAAACAAATGGTTATGATTCGAATACCGAAAAATAATGCAAATGTTATTTAAACAATTTAATTTATTTGATTATCGTATTTATCTGCATGCACGCAAGTGTTGGTTACTAATTACAAGCTCGTAATTATGTAATCTGTTTATCACCTGAAAGTACTCATTGGTGTGAATGACGTTGTATAGCATTAGTATATGTAATATATTATCTTATATGTGTTTCTTTTTGCTGTATTTAATTCAGGTGTGATTATGGTGCAAACATGCATATTAGCGTCGAAATTATATTTTAATTATAGGACTAAAATACCTTCACGAGATGGCTTCTCTGGGTAGCTATCAACTCCGTCTGGATATCGTACGGTCTAACGGGAGCAAGGGATTTGATGTGTATGATAATTTCATCTTGGGACCTGGACCTAATTATACATTTCACATCGGATCACGATTACGTTTTAGTGGATGTAAGTAATTTAATTGAAACAAACTTGCTATTCCGTATCGTGAATGCATGTCTTTAATGCTATCATTTGTACATTGGTATATCTAGACATTTTTAATAGTAAACATATATTTCCGGAAACCAAGGTGTTATGTTTTATTATTCATATTTTTTATTTAATCAAGGTCGATCACTCTTTGAAGGTTCAAGTTTTTCACCAAACGACCAATCATTTACTACATATGACCACAACTACAGCAGGAGTATTAATTGCGCAGATCGGTTCCACGGCGCCTGGTGGTATAACATGTGTTTTAATTTCAATGCAAATGGATTGTATGATCCAGGAATATATAACCCAAAGGCCATGGCATATAACGATAATGTTGGCCTAAGTGCTACCACTTTAATGTTCAAACGAATTTGATTTTTATTTTAATATCTGTACTTTTAAACAGAGTATCCTGATTCCATCAGCAAATGTAAAATAACACTACACGACCAATATCACCATTTTCCTTATTGCCAATATAGTTATTAAACTAACTTCACTAATACTGTATTTACAATTTTATATTGTAAAATATTATCTTTTGTATCGTTTGCATGGTTTCAAGATGTTAGAAATAATGTATTATAACATGTACTTGTGTTATACAAAATGCATGCATACGAGTCTTCACTAATACAATAAAATCCAGACTATTCGATGAAATGTTTGGACAAAAATTATTCGGAGTTATTTAATGCCTTTTAAATTAATTGGACATTTATGAGAAACATATAACAGTTGAAATAAAACTATTTTAATAAAATATAAGGGTTCATGATTCTCTGAATGCTTTTTTAACGTTTGTATTAACAAAAGCGCGCAATTCAACGTGTTTAGTTTGCGCAAAGTAGAAAAAAGCTCGAAAGCGATGTATATAAGTATTAACGCAAAAACATTCATTCACTGCGTAAATCATATCTCAAAACTATTGCGAATTAGATCAACACTGAGTAAAATACGTTATATATGTGGACGGGTATGAATGTTTAAAAGAATATTTGAAATACACAATACATGTTGGAATATATACATAACTGCTGAAAATTTGCATCCCAATGCATGGTTTTCGCAATTGAATAAGCATACAATTCTCGAATATAAATCACCTCAAGAAATTTATGATAAAGCATATATTGCGCATGATAAAACGAACAAGCCAATCACGGGGAAAACAGCAAACATATTATTAATATTAATAAATATTAATGCATGGACATAATTTCAGAATCATTAAGAATTACGAAATTCATATTTATATAAAAATGTTACAATGTTTGTCTTTTATCATGCCATTTTTATGGTTTATGATACATCTCGTATTTTGAGCTGTTTTTATAATTGATCGGTTTTCAATGAACCTTTGTCTATCACTTGAGTTTCCATGTCCGTTGTCTTTCTAGCAAAATGGATAAATTGATTGCATTCGGCATATTGTGGAAATAAGTAGAGTATTAAGACAAATATTTGAGATTAAAATGGCAGCAAGGTTTGTGTAGCTTCGAATAAATAAAGGGAAGAACAAAATGAGTCACTGGTGATTCATTAACAGCGTCCAAACTGATTACGTACATGTTTACTGATTACATGTTAGAGGATTGTTTGTTGTCCAGGAAAATTGCACTCTTGAAATATTTCAAAAGTATATTAGTTATAAGCTAGTTTTATTTCTGTTAACGTTTTTGTATTTCATTTAAATACATGACATTTTTTTTAGATAATAAACTCGGTATCAAGAAAGTGTCCAGAAAGAGGCGTTTTTACGAAGTAAAGTATTCACCACCACAAATTCAACAGAAACGTGAAAAGTCTCGTAAAGAAAGCAAAACACGTGTAAAAATGATCAACGAAATGAGCAAGAAGTAGGATTCAAGCAAACAAAATTTATTTGTCAAATTGATTGGAAAAAAATATTGAATATTGTTAATTTATAACGTTCATTAGTCAAAGGTGGAAGCGTTAAAAGCCCATAAACACTCAAAATGAACGAATATTTCGTACAATAAATCGAAAAATAAAGCTTACGAATACACAATCAATATTTGTTATAGCAATAGCCAAAAGTTCAACTCTAGATGTGGTCTAGTAACAAAGATACAAAATGTTCTTTTTTGTTTATGTGTGGAACAATATATTCTGCACATGTTAATAAAGTATCATGTTAGTGTTTGTGTGTCGTTTGGAAACATATAGTTGCGGGACATTAAAATGAAATATATTGTGCCACACGAAAAAAACGAGCATTTTGTATCACGTTAAATCTATGTTACGATACCACATCTAGCGTTGAAATTTTAACTATTGCTATAAACAGAGGGAGTAATCACGTGATAGTCCAGGTGGCGACGTTCATGCCGGTATTTTTTGCCGTTTTATACCCTTTATTACATGTATTTATTATTTAAATGCCGCTCACTTTCCTGCCATATCAGCATGAAAGTTACTAGCATGTATTTCGTGTTGATATTCTCTCTTTATTTCGACTTTACTCCTTGCGAAATTTCTTAGCGAGATGATCTAAATAAATCTCCACTAAGAAAATTTGCGGGGAGTAAAGTCGAGATATAAAGCGAAGTTTAATACGAAATAAACGCAAAACACATGGTTACTGATATGGCTGGAAAATGAGCGTTATTTTAAAATGAAACAAAAGTTATAAAGGGTATAAAATGGCGAAAATAATTGTCTCGGCATGGACGCCGCCATCTTGACTATCACGTGATTACCCCCCTGATAAGGAACACTGGTTGTTTTATGGGTTAACATTATTTTACGAAATATTTTGCGAAATATTCGCTGATTTTGAGTATTTATTTTACTTCAACAGAGATATTAGACAAATGGCAGTTTATAACGAATTACAAGATTTAGATGAACTTATTGAAATAAGACATGAAATTTATGGACGTGAACATCATATTATGTAATTAAACTTTCACGCGTCAATCAAAATAATGGTCGCTTGAAACAAATATCGTTGTTTTCTATCGTTGTTTTTTTTTTTAATTCTTCAAGGTCAAGCTATATTCAATGATTACGTTCAAATTATGTCATTGCAAATTCTTTAAAATAGTTGACTAAACACTCACAAACAGTAATATATATGAATATTATACCTCACATAAATGTGTTTCTTCTTTGCGTATATAAACTACACAGTCCCGTTATTAGATGGTCGCTTTAGCGACCGTCTAATGTGTTTGATGTAAAATTCAGGTCGATACGGCCTGGGTATGATTAGCCCAATTCCCGCTTACACTACGCGCGAAGAAAGAGTTGTATAATTTATGCAAGAGGTTTGAGTTCTCCAATTATGTTTATTCACAAATGGAAACATTATTTTAATCTCGTGTTAAATGCAATAGTTTCGAATGGTGTTTTATAGAAAAGAATAAAAAAAACAATGATCGTATTGCACGTGTCGCGGAGGAGATTGTTTATGAATGATTAAAATAGTCCACTTTCTGCTGCGTCTGCGTGACGTAGTATTTTCGCTCATCTCATTCATAAATCTGAGGCTGGCGATAAACAAAGGGGAGTCCGGGTGAGAATTACGCACTAGTATAAGGTTACGCTTGTTTATATTCACAGGTCTCAATTAATAACACGTTGACCACGAGTTCAACAATTATTACCGGGATACGATAGACAACATAAAAATGATTCATTATCGCTGAAACTGTTAAAAAACATTTAAATATAACAAGAATATTCTCTAAAAAATGTAGTCTTGCTGTTTTGAAATAAGGTTTGGAATTTTGGTTTCTAAATAACTTAATTAAAAACAAAAGTTTAATTATAGTGTTTTTTACTTTTAGTCGCATATTTACCGCATTTTAATGTGTGTTATAATAGGCAAACCATACATTAGTAAAATTCAATCTGCCTTCGCACATAGAAGGAATGGGTCAATTAGGTGCTGCGTTTCCTTTGCTTACTTCAGTTCTTACATAATTAAAGTCGTAGTCGAATGGTATTTGCGTTTAGCGTCCTATTTGGTCACGTGGTTCTTTTTCGCGGGTGTTTTGGCATTCATGATATGAGGCTATTAATAGATGCGCCTGTCGATAAACAAAGGAAAGTTTACGGGCGATAACAACGCAATAGGTTACGCTCTCACATACAACTCAATGACGTAGTACAGGTCGTAAATTGAGAGATTTGGGAAAAAGTTGACGCTTATTTATATTCTCAATTTATAAAACGTTGAACATAAGTTCAACAATAACTTCAGCGATACGATAGACTAAAAAAATCATAATCGCTTAACCCGAATATAACAAATAATTTATAATAATAATACGAATGACCTGTTTCATAACCTCGTTGAAGCTACTACATCGGGTATTTCTGGAAAGCGTTCTTGGTTCTCAACACATAGCGGCGATCTTTTGTATTTACGGGTGCTAGCAACGCAATAGTAGAAGCTTAGTAGAAGGGTTAGCTTGTTTATATTCACAGTTCTCAATACATTGACAGTTGGATATGAGTTCATCAATTACTCAGGCATACTATAGGCAACCTCGAAAATGCTTTATAATCGCTAAAACCGAAAACAACTAAATATATTATATTAAATATATTTATAACAATACATGTCTTTTAAAAATGTAGTCGGCGTATACGCCGACTTTGAAATAAAGTTAGCAATTTACTTTTCTAAATAATTGAATACAATTAAACAAAAGTTAAACTATTGTGTTGTGTTTTTCACTTGTAAGCTGCATATTCACCGCATGAAATGTGTGTTAGCATTGTCAAACCACACATTAGTGTGAGTAAATAAAAAATATACTACGGGAGAGCACTTCATATGTGTCCTCATATGCCTTGTTATGAGTATCTTTCTTCATTATCGAAATATATCGTATGTTTATATTTGATTTAAACGCAGTTTTCTTTCGTCACATTTAAATCACACGTCAATAGCGCCGTCATGCGAAAATGGGTCTTATGCGTTTCGGCAAGCGTTTGTTAAACCCAACATGTGCTCTTGCGCAGTCAGGCCATTGGCGACGCTGTTCGCTTTAAAATCACTCAATATGTTATGTTTCTCCTTACCAGAAGGAGGGATAGCTGAGTGGGCTATTTATATGAAGGGCGCATATGGAATAAGACCCATTTTCGCATGACGAGGGTCATTACAAATCTCATTGCGAATTGAAAATCCCACATTTAAAAACAATGCTTTTTGATACAAAATTGAATTCAAAATAGCAAACTTGTTAATAATGGCAGCCTATCGACGCATTAAGGAATGATTTCCAGACGTGCTGACCAAGTACGGCAAACATTGTGGTATGATAATTAAACGATTTTCTCTTATCGTGACACTATACTATTTCGCTAATGATTGTTTTCTCATCTTGGAGGCGAAATTGAAATTCTGCGAGATGGATTGTAACGCGTAATTGTAACAGGGCCACAATTTGTGTCGTTTGAGCATACAGAGAGTAGTCCGGAATTTCTTACACTGAACAGTGCTACATCCTTTGAATTGAGCACATACGCAGTGATGTAGCAAAAATTCAGAGGTTGTATCTCGAATCAGCTTATTAAATATTCGAAAATATTCATGCGTGTCTGTTGGCGTTATGTTAAAGTCACTAAGATGAAAACTGAAACAGCTTCGCCTAAAAGCGCATTAGTGCTCTATACCTATGTTTATGTTAGCGTTGTTGACACCGTGTGAACTGCTCGGGTAACAAGTAAAGCATAAACAGCAATGTTTATATACTTTTATTCCTCCATATACAAGATACGAAGATTATTGTATATTTTGAATTTGTATATGGTGTCAAAAATCAAAAGTTTTGTACACGGAACTTTCATTATGAATTTATATTCTTGGTGAGATAGTCATTTGATATTAGAAAAAATATTCCTTTAATATGATGGTGACTGCAAATTTTCTTTATATTAAGTTCTCATTACCATTTTCATCATACTTTCTTTGCTTTCAGAACTTCCAAAAAAGCATGCTGTTTTTATTTTGTCTTAGTTATTTCTATGAAATAATAAGGATGATAAAAAGTGCACACAAAACTCGACCCGTGCGCTATGACACACACTTTTTTAACTTGAATGGCGTGTGTTCATTTCAAACTTGCGATTGATTTTGAAAAATGAATTGCGTGTTAAATTATGCAATAGCGAACATCTTCAGTGCCTTCAGCGCTTTGATTATTAATAGTGACCGGTAAAGATGCGCGCGCATCTAGTCAGCGGGCGCTATTCAGAATAGCGCCCGCAGACTAGATGCGCGCGCATCTAAAAGTGCCCGCTAGAATGGTTATTTGTAACATTTGTGCAAGTTTTACAATATGAAGACATTTGCTTTATATACTAAGGGTAAACGCACGATTCGTTTGGCAGGTCACAAGTGTGTGTTTTTATTTTTAATCACATCTTAAAGTATACAAAAATTTAATGCTTTATTTGGGATCAATGTTTTGCAACAAGTTGTCTGTAATATCAGCAGATATGTTTTATATTAAATGTATATCAATATGTGAAATTCTTTACAATAAAAATGAATTTTGTATAAAGAAGCGAATTTTTCCGTGTCCAACTTTCGCAGGGAGACAACTCGCGCACAACAATAATACGGTACATAATTATTATTAATAGTAACTGATAAATATTTATGGAATTTATATTGTGTTATTTATTTTTTATTTCTATTGACATTTATCTGCACAAAAATGTTTTGTATAATATAAGAAATAAAAAACCTCACTTCATCGGCTGAGGTCCATATACTATTTGGGGCTGCCTGGCTGGTCACTATTCTGCCATAGGGCCCTCATTGACGTTTTCTATTTCTTAAAAGTCAATATCTTTAAATCGCATTACAGCGCATAACGCTGATAAGCTTATTGATACCATGCTAATTTAAATCTCAGACTCGAATTTGCATGACATAAAGGTATCGTTGAAAATGACTACAAATACTTGATTACATAATACTTATAAAGAACAACATGCTGATTTTGAATCACTTTGATTAAATTTACCTTTTACAAACCACACTTTAATGAAGTTATTGAAATAAATCAACAATCGCGTTGTAAGTCGTATTCGCGTCTATTGAAAGTAAGTTAGTTCCATGATTTTAGTTTATTGTTTCTTATTCGATTCTGCGTCCTACAGAGTGGGTTATCGAAGCTTCGAGTCTAGCAAAATTTTGTTCTTCAAAGATCAATCGCCTATTCAAAAACACTGCGGGGAATCACGTGGTTTTATTTTGATATGGAACACGGAAAATGGCGGCGTCATTGTCTCGGTAAGAGTAACTTTTTTGCATCTCGTACTTAAATTCGAGATATAAGCTTGAAATGATGTAGTCTATCATATGCGGAATCGAAATCCGCGTCCAATGATATCTTACTTTTATAAATTAACTACCTACTTTTCTCATATACCCTTTGAATTTATTTCAAAGTGAATTATTTAAAATGATAGTTTTCACGGAATAAAGACACTGTGTCATATATTTCATAAAATAAACATAGGTCCTACCATATTATTGCATGAAAAATTTGAGAAACATAATTTGGAATATGTATGATATTCTGGACGGCTTACCACTTAATATGTATTAAATAAACGCCTAAATAAAAAATGATATGTTTCACGGAATAAAATGTGTATGATATGTTTCACGTAACAATTGTTAAAGAGCTAGGTAAATATTTATTTTCAGACTGTGGTTGTGTCGAATTTGCGGCAAGGCTTTTCAAAGCGCCTCAGGGTTAAGAGATCATGAAAGAAAACATACGGGGGTAGCGCCATACAAACGTATTAACAAAACACAGGTAAGATGGTATTGTGAATATTAGGCATTTTCAGAAATGTTAGTGAGAAAAACATTTTGTATTTAAGCACAGATGACTATCCCCCCCCCAATTATATTTTATAACTGTGTATAGCCGATTATTCCGACACATTGCAACCAAAATTATTTCGAAATCGGTAAAATATTTACGTTGCCATTATTGTAATTGCTGATGATGGCTCTTTAGAAATGTACATACACATTGACAACGCACGGAATGTATACGCCATTGGAACGAAGCATTTTCGAAAAAGAAAACCAAAATCAGCAGGTTTATTCGATTGTGTTTTGTCATTTATGATAAAAAAAACGTTTGGCATATTAAGATGGATCGATTTCATGCCGGGACATGAGTTTCAAGACAATACTCAAACTTCGTTGCACCGTTTTTAGTGACGGATGTGACAATTTGCGTATCTTCTAGAATGGCAAAAGTTTAAAAACATTCGCATTGGATCAAGTTGAATCTAAAATTCTTTGCTTCATAAAACGCCAGGTCACCCGATAAAATATGAAATACTTGACCAGTTGTTTAATGGTTACACAGCAATGTTTTGTATTGAACTACAGGATTGTGAGGCACCAAAGTCTAACGCATAGATCTTTTTGTTTTTTCTTGAATTTATGCACACTGGTCTTTTCTTTCATGTAGGTGCGACGCACATAACGAAACTAAAGATTTTGCGTGCGGGACATGTGGGAGGTCATTCGCAATAATGGCAGACATACGAACGTACATGACGCATCATCAAGAAGCGATGTTTAAATTTGACTCATGCGGACATCAAACGAATAGGAGAGACCAATATGATGATCACATGGCTATGCATCTTCGGGCCACGAATCATGTATGCAAATTCGGAAAGACATACACTCACAAGCCGAATTTGTATAGGCATCCGAAATGCAAACATGATGAAAAGGGAATACTAATGCAGTTGCAAGTTATAATACGCCATCAGCTTAAGAAACTGCAACAAATTTTGACCCAATGTATAGTAAGTGACCGTATACATGCAATTTGTACACAGCCGAATCGTGATGATTATCCTCAGGGAGAGTGATACGCTTTTTTTTTACTTTAGTTTTTGAAGTTGATTATGGTGATTTTGTTGTGCTATGTTCTCATGATTAACACTGTGATTTAATTTAATTATCCGTGATATTGCTGATTAGTGAACACATAAACGCAAATCCATGTTTCCTATTATTGTTTTGAAAAAAATAAAGCAAAATAGCGTTTTGTTATTGTACAATCATTTAGAAACCGCAATTTATAAGGCATCCAAATTACGGCGGCAGTTTACATTTGAACAGCTTAACTTAGCCCACACCCTTTTGAACGTATAGAATTTAATCTTGCATATTGAGTACATGACAATGTTATAAAATTCGTTTGTATGCATCAAAATATATTATAACATACCTGCATTAAATTGAAAATCTGTTCACCATTTGGATGGATATTCACAACACACTTCTTAGACATCAGTCAATATGCTGCATCGGCGGCTATGTCTCAAACTCTATAGCATGTGATAATAACTTAAACAACGCTTATATAAGATGTAGGAATGACAAACAATATGTGAATAAATTGTACCCTGATTTTGAATAGTTTAAACTTTTAATTTGTAAAGCAAACAGCCGTTTTTGAAAATGGTCAGATCAAAATTATTTCTTCTGTCATACTGTCTTTTATTTTCGTTAATTAATGCCCATCTTGTCAGAAGGCAGGATTTCTTCGCGCGTTTCACAACGTAAACCGAAGGACCCGAGCTGTAAAGAAGTCATTGAGGAAGACATTGTGCCCATCTTCTTTCTTCCATTTTGATCTTTTTTTCGATCACAGTCAAAACGGGTGTGCCTTCTACGCAGATTCTGCATTAACCTGGTGGCTCAAATACGATTTCCTCGGACTCTTCTGCAAGGTTGTAGAAGTGCGAGCGGCCCGTGCGGTAGGAGAGACAACTGCGAAAATTAAGCATAATACGCACATTAAACACAATGCACTAAGGTTAGATATTCCATTATTAAGATAAAACTGCAGTTAAGTGAAGAGTGGGTCACGGTTAATTTATGTGTTAGAGTTGAGGCCATTTTCAAATTATGGTCGATCATACGTATCACGGCTGCCAGTTAACCTAACCGCACTTTGTCCTGGGCTTTACCGGTACTAAGTGCTAAAACATATACTAGTAACTGAGAAAATATCCGACGTTTTATTTTTCGCCTTTAGACAATACGTGAAACATATCATACAATTAACGTGAAACATATCATAAATTTGTATTCCGTGAAACATATCATTTTTGTTTTTTGATTTATTATGCAGAAACCGCGATGTTTTCAGACTCTCAGACAATTTGTTTGTAATGTAAAGAAAACCTGGTATATATTTAAAAAGAAAAGGATTTGAGGAATGTCGATATTTATCAAATTTGTGAAGAATTCATTTAAATCCGTGAAAATGTCGCTCGCATGTGTTCGAATTCAAAGGGTAAGCGAGAAAATTACTCATTAATACATGAAATGTAAGGTACCATTACACGCGGAATTTAATTCCGCATATGATAGGCTACATCTTGGAAAGTTAAAATCAAACATTAAGGTACAAAAAGAAAAAATAATACTCTTACCGAGACAATGACGCCGCCATTTTCCGTGTCCCATATCAAAATAAAACCACGTGATTCCCCGCAGTGTCAAAAGTAAGATAAATTGAATGTAAAGAATCAAATTTATTGCACGGCATATGAGAAAAGAATCAAGATTCATGCCATTTAGGTTTCACATGAGTTAAAACTGGTTTTACTTACTAATAAGAAATTAAAATGCATGCATAATAAACGAAAAGCTTACACACTTGATTGTTTTCAAACGGCACTTACAACACGTACATAACTTGTTCACAAGAAATGATTAAGTCATGCTGCGCTAGGTGGTTTCTAAAAACATACTATTAGGCTGATAATCACAATATTAACATCAGAAACGAAAATATTTATTTTGAATTAGTGTGTTTTTCTACATCACTGTTCCAGAGACTAAAACAAACGTTTGTTTTCTTTGGAATTTTTATATTATCACCTTTAAACAGACAATCCCACCAGAATATTAATGAATCGTACAATACTTTATGATAAAAGTATACATTTAACAATCATAACCTAAACATCAATACTTCAGACGCGAAGATACAAACATTTAATCATAGCATGTCTTGTCAAATGAAATTTCGGTTAGAAAATTGTTATTGTGTTTTGCGATTGCTTCCTTTACCGTAAATTAAGGACCGCATATTATGATAATGTTTCTCTCCTGCTGATGTTGCATCCGTAAATATTTAATATCAAGAAGTCCGATACAAACCTTTGTGTATATTTTGGGTTAAAACGTCGAGATAAAGATGTATGTGGTTTTTATTTTAAACACATACCTTTTTTATTTTGAAAAATCATTTTCGATTCGAAATAATAGATGGGTAATAACCAACGTTTTCCGATTCGATACTTGTTATAGAACAACTCGGGCAATCGCCTGAAACTGTAACCATTAGTTACTGTAAACGTTTTCTCAGTTCTGTCATTTAGCGAATGGCTGAACACAACATGGATGAGATTTAATAGTTGCATTTTTGCTGCCACCAGCTAACGTTAAATTTGTGAACATGGATTTACTCTAAATTGATTTAAACATCTTCTGCTTAATTAATTTCACAATCAATCTTAAAACATTTAGTCAACAAATACACCATGAAATGTTATACAATATATTTTTTTTTACATTAAAATTTAAGTGTTGAGTACAAGTTTGCAACATTATAAATTCAAAGTATCGATCTGTTCTCCTCGTTCGTCGTCCCTTTTTCTCCAATCCCCTCCCATGTTATACTATTCCAATAAGCAATTGTGCAAACTTTTGATAATATGATTCAGTATGCACATTTCTGGTAATTTACAGAAGTTAACAAGTATGAGACATAACGCATTGGAGCGTACTTCTGGAAATGTCATGACGTCTTCTTTCCTTACAAAGAAGGGATCAACATGGACATTATTCAGTGCTACGCCCTGGCGAACGACAGTAAAGAGGAAGAGAAGGACAACTTTTACAAAAGACTGTCAACCATAATACAGGACAGACCAAAGAGAAACATACTCATTCTAATGGGTGACTCCAACGCCTAAACTGGAAGTGCAAACCGAGGATATTAGGAGACCATTGGGAAGTAAGGGTTAGGCGAGATGCAAATCAACAGGAAGAGAGTCTCCAACATGTACGCAAAACAAACCGGCCAAGGAAGTGTTTTTCATCACAGAATGATATAATTTAACTTGGGTGTCACCAGACCTGCCAATGAAGAACCAGATCTACCACCTGTACATCGCAAGGACGTTTTGTCGCTCTTTGCAGGATGTATTCGTTGAACGAGGAGCAGACGTGGCTTCGCGCCCGATCTCCTTTTCGACCGATTTTAATTGAAGCTGAAGAAGCATTGGACTGAGTTACATCACTGACAGGCTGACAGAAACATGGAAGCAAGAAGAGTTCAAGGTCACTATCTCCAATAAGTTACAGGTCCATTGAGATCTACTTGAAAAAGAGTCTATAGAGCAGAAGTGTTAGAAAGTGAAAAGACCTCAACAAGCCATGAAGTTCGAGAACAAAAGGAAAGTATCAACACCAACAGAACACAAGCCGCAAAAGCCGCGAAAGTGAAAGCACTATATGAGTACACCGAAGCAAATAGGAGCGTCAAGCAAAGTATAAGAGCTGAAAAGCGGAAATACATAGAGACGCTTGCAACATACGCGGAAGAGTATGGTTATAAGAACAGATCTGTACTTACCAAGAGGATAGCAGGAACGTTTGTCGACGGAGAGTTTAGTAAGGGACGATAATGAAGAAGGAATACCATACGATATGGGAAGAAGAATAAATTCAAACATAGTGTCAAAGATGGATACTTCATAAAGAACCCCTAATGAAACTTCATAAGTTCCTGCTCCAACTTCCAAGAAATCACGCTTTGTCCAGCCCAGAAAATGTGTTCAATCGCATTTTGCAGAACCGAATGAAAGATGTAGTAGACCCGCATCTCCGTTACCAACGAAACACGGATCATATCGCAACCCTGCGCACCATTATGGAACAATCCAGAGAGTTGAACTCGTCCCCCCTATCGAATATGACTGCAAGAAGGCGTTCGACAGCGTTAATCGGGAGTCCCGCTGGAGACTTCTGAGACACTACGGAGTGGCAGGAATGGTAACCAACATCATCAAGAAATCATATGTAGAGGCGAACTGAAGAATCGCACAATAAGACAGCTCACCGACGCCTTCGAAGTGAGAACCAGCGTGAGGTAAGGCCCTAACTGTGATATTTGCTGTTCCAGCTGGCAATACACTGGGTAATGAGGAACTCGGTGGATCAAAAGTGGAAAAGATTCCAGTGGACACTTTGAAATCAGTTGGAAGGCCTCGACTTTTCAGATGATCAGGCTCTTCTTTCTCATACCCAACAACAGTTGAATGAAAAGGAAAACATGGTAGCGGAAAACTTAGCTAGATTTGGCCCCACTACAACAGAGGGAAGAGCAATGTGCAAAATACCAACGTATCTAACGACACACTCATAAAAGTCCAAGGCTAGAGGAGATGGACAGCTTCACCTATCTCAGCAGCATTCAGGACATCCATGAAGGAACGGGTGCAGATTTTAGAACCTGAATCGGTAAAGCAGGATTAGCCTTCCATCAGCTAAAAACAATCTGTGGATCCAATGCAATCGGCATCATCACCAAGAATAGGCCCTTCAATAACATCTTAAAGCCAATAGTCCTCTATCGAGCAAAGGCCTGGAGGACCACTGTCACCAACAATAGTATTTATTAACGCCTGCCTCAGGAAGATTCACAAGATTATCTGACCCGAAAAGATCTCAAATAAAGCAATTATAGAGAAGAACAGAACAGCAGCACATTGAAGACGACATCATTCAGAGATGTTGGCAGTGGATAGGCCACACCCTTCGAAAGCCTGCTTCCGTAACATCAAGGCAATCTCTCAGACACTTGAAACCCCAAAACGAAAGGAATAGAAGGCGACGTAGAAACACCTGGCGTTGTGCCCTGGATGCATATGGTGAGCAGATGGCCAAAATTTGTTGGAAGCTTGAGAGATTCGCCAAGAACCGAGAAGCCCGGAGGAAGCTGGTGGGCGGCCTTTTTCCCAGACGGGAATACAGGCGAAGAGAAAAAGAGAACATAATGTTGTCGCAAAAATAAGTCAATTAATAAATGGATGCAACATTACTTCCGCGACAACGAGCACAAAACCGTCAATTAATTCTTTGGTTAACCATAATACATATATCTAACGAGTGCTCGGCCTTGTGTTTGTTTGTAATTTGCAGAAGTGAAGAGTCAGTTTGCAATTTCCTGGTGATTTACAGAGGTGAACATGTATGTCCCATAACGCATGGGAGATAACTCCTTGAAATTTGAACCAGAACATCTTCTTGTGGTACTTTACAGGAGTGTGTGAGATCCAATATTCGATAACAGAAATTACCCATATTTAAGTACCATCTCAATATAAATTACTCTCTGCAATGTATTTTCGTAATTAAAAGGCAAACCGAAGTAAACAATCAAAAACTGCAACATTGTTTGTGCGATAACCAACACAAAACCGTCAATTAATTTTTGATTAACAATGATACAGATATCCGACGAGTTCTCGTTCTTTTTTATATTTGCCCATTTATTTTCGGATTTGTAGATTAGGGGTGTGGCAGTTTCTAGCATCTCCTGACTGGGCGAATGATGGGGTGGGGAGATTAGGGTCGACTTATCTCGTATTCATGAATAAGGTTCCGTATCCAATTCCGTAAGGAAATTCTGGCATTTAAATGTTCAACAAACTCAAAATTATGCAAATAATAAAAAGCATTCGTCCGAGACGTCACTTGATTTATCATGTTTCTTGTTTGTGAGTATTTATTAAAAATAAAGACTCTTGTAACAGAAATACTGGTATAAGACAGAGACGGGGCAATAGTGGAATAAACTGTAATATATTACAATGTAGAAACACCCTTTAACAGGACTTCTTTTCACTGAAACGTATACATTTTATTATATTTATTCAATATAATACATACAATGTATACATGTATATGATCATACAACATAGTGATTGTACAAAGCAATAAATTCAGACATGTTATACAAGATATGCTAATATATATATTTTTTTTAAAGAGAAAAGAAAAGAAAAGAACAACTGAAGAATAGTTATGAAAAATGATGAGTTGTATAAAGTCGGAAGAATGCATACTGGACGTGTGTGTTTTGTTGAACATTCACAATGATCTTATAAGATTGAAAAAAAAAAAAATATATATTTTAGAAAGATAAACTAACATTAGAGTGAAATGTATATAAGTGGACAAACATTATGAGAATTTAATAAGATTTTTGTTCAAAGATTTGTAATCTGTCATTACTGAGGGCTATTTCTTTCTCAATCTGGATTTTTAGTTTAAGACTATGGACAAAACAATTAAAATTTGGTACTTGTTTTTTGTACTTCATAATAAAGATAAAATATTTCATCATTATAAGAATAAAATTCACAATATTATTACAGTATATTGATTTCAATGAGTTAATTCCGAAACTTACATTTAAGAAAGATAGTTTAACGTTTAGTTGCTGTTGTTCAAGAAAAGATGCTAATTGATTTCAAATAGGCTGGATGTGTTTGCACTCCTAAAAAAGATGTTCTATAGCTTCGATGTTTTCACTGCAGAAATCACACAGATTTGAATTAGATACTTTGCATTTAAAGAGATATTTATTTGTAGCTATAATTCTATGGATGTATTTATATTGAAAATTTCTCAGTGTGCTTTCAACAGTTGCTTTATATGGCATGGTAAATATGTGTTTCCAATTAAGTTCATGTTCTCTGAAAAGGACTTGCCATTTATTTTGGGTTTTGGAGTTTTCTGTAGGGTTTTTAATTTGTAGTGTGTTCAATATTTTATTTGTTTTGTTTTTTCTTCCAAGTATGTTTTCTACGAATTTTGTTTGAGTACATGGTGTATTATTTGTATTGATTTCAGATTTAATATGTTTGGGTATGCTTTTGATTAGTGTGTAATACTTCAGGAAATTATTTGAAGGTATTCCGTATATGTAGCATATATCATCAAAAGAGTAAAAATCCTTAATTCTGAAGTCATATAATTGGTCGACATATTTAATGCTTCGTTCAAACCAATCTTTATAGAACAACGTCTTATTGTTTGAAGTTATGTCTTTATTGTTCCATAAAATAGTTTTACTGCTGGTTTTGGTTTCTAGTTTATGAGTGACATCACTCCATGCTGATAGAACATCAGACAGAAATATGTTTTCGTTTGCAATTTCATGTAAGATAGTATTGCTGATGTTACATTCAAAGAGTAAGGAGTCACCATATTTTTTAGGATTTTCTGGTAGAATAATTTCCATTTACTCGTATTGGTATTATCTAGGTATCTTTTAACCCAGCTGTATTTAATTGCCTTCAAGAATGAGTCAATGTTCGTTAATTGGATACCTCAATTTTCTACGGATTGAATTAACTGAGTTCGTTTTATTTTATCAGGCTAACCGTCCCATATGAAATTAAATATAATTGCTGATTTTATATCGTTAATAACATCATTTGGTGGATTTGGGAGAACAGTTAATACATAAATTAATTTAGGAAGTGCAAACGTTTTCAATACTGTGTTTTTTCCGATTAGTGTAAGTTTACGGTGATGCCATGATTTTAAGCAGTTTTTAAAATTCTGTAATTTAGGAAGTTTGTTTTTAAGAACTGTATCATTTTCATTATTTGTGAAAGTAATTCCTAATGTTGTGGCTTCATCGGATGTCCAATTAAATTTCATTTCTTTTTTTATATTGGACATTACTTTGTTTTAATTTACCTACTCGTAGCACAGTACATTTACTTTTGTTTAGTTTTAGACCCGATGTCATTCCGTAAAGGGTTAACGACTCTATTAGGTTATGGAAAGAATTGTAATTGTCGTTTAAAAAATAAGTTGCATCGTCAGCAAATAGGGACTGTTTGATTTCTTCGTCAGGTTCTAGTGATATGCCTTTTATGTGTTTATTTGATTGAATGTGATGTGATAGATACTCGATGCAAATAATAAATAGCGATGATGAGAGTGGACATCCTTGTCGAACCCCTCGTTCGATGTTAAAACTGTTTGAAAAGAAGCCATTGTTAATGATTATATTGTTAATATCGGTGTAGAATAGTTTGACCCATTGAATGAGACTTTCACCAAAATTCATATTTTCTAAGCAAGAGAACATAAATGAGTGATCAAGCGAATCGAATGCCTTTTCAAAGTCTGCAAAGAATATTAGACCAGGATTATTTGAATTGTTGAAATAGTTTATGCATTCTTGGATATGACGAACGTTTTCACCAATGTAACGTCCTTTTATGAAACCAGATTGAGATTTTGAAATGATTGATGGTAATAGTTTTTTAATTCTGTTTGCTATACTTTTAGTTGCAATTTTATAATCATTGTTTAGTAAACTAATTGGGCGCCAGTTCGATAAGGATTCTAAGTTTTTTCCAGGTTTTGGAATGAGTGATATTATACCTTGTTTTTGAAGCGTAGTTAAGTTTTCATTATTATATGAATAGTTTAGTGAATTAATTAAATGTGTTTTGATATCATTCCAAAATATTTTATAAAACTCAATGGTGATACCATCAGAACCTGGACTTTTGTTATCTTGCATTTCTTTTAGTGCTAATCCACATTCATATTCATTTAGTAATCCGTCACACAATAGTTTTTTCTTCTTGATTTAAAGCGTGTTGTGTATTTTTAAAAAGGGTGTTATTTTCAACATTTTTTCGTTTATAGAGGGTTTCGAAACATAACCGTTGTTCTTCTAGTATTTCAGTTCTGTTTGTTATATCTTTGCCATTGACTTCTAATTTGTGTACAGTTTTTTGTTCACTTCTACGTTTTTCAATGTTTGCGAAGTATTTTGTATTTTTTTCATTGTGTTCAACATGCTGTGCACGCGCTGTTAGTAGTATTCCATTGAGTTGTGTATGATAGATTCCATCTAATATTTTTTTTTTTGATGTTATTTCATTTTCAATGTCGGTGGTATCATTTGTGTTTGTTTGATGCAATTGTTTTTCAAGTGTTTCAATGGTTTTGATGGTTTCAGTTTCAAGTTTATGTGTTTCTTTTTGTTTAAATGATGTGTATCTAATTGTTGTGTTACGTATATTTCCTTTAATTACTTCCAATAAGGTGTTTGGGTTTGCATCTTTATTATTTTGAACTGTATTTAATATTTCCTGTTTTATTTGTGTTTGATATTGTGTATCTAATAAGATGCTGTTGTTAATTTCAAAGTATCCTTGGCCTCTTTCAGGTTGTATAATGTGCAGTTTAAGTTCAACTAGAGAGTGGTCAGTCATAAATCCTGGTTTTATGTTACATGTGTCAATAATGTTGCAAAGAGACTCAGAAATTAAAAAATAGTCTAATCTACAAAATATTGTTGGTTTTGTGTTTGAGTGCCAGGTGAATTTGCTTTCGTTTGGATATACTGTGCGCCAGATGTCTATCATATTGTAGTTTTCAATAATGTTATTTAAAATGATTCTATTTTTAGGATGGGTATAAAGGTTTCCTTTCTTTTTATCCAATAATGGGGTCAGGACAGTATTGAAATCACCACCGATTATAATGTTTTATCTTGGTTATTAATTATAAAGGATTGTAATGTTTCGTAAAATATGGAATCATCTATGTTAGGACCATAGATGTTGATTAATGTTAATTGTGTTTCATGTATTTTGATATCTATACTTGCTAGTCTGCCAATTATTATTTCGTTAAAATTATCGACTGTGATCCCTATATTGTTTTTAATTAGAACGGCAATGCCTTGTTTATTAGTATGTTGTCCACTGAGATAGATATCTCCGTCCCATTCATCTTTTAAGGTTTGTGCTAAAGTATGTGTCAAGTGACATTCTTGTATTAGGCATACACTATATTTTTTTTCGTCTAATCATTTAAATATTTTTATTCGTTTATTTGTGTTATTAAGCCCTTTTACATTCAAAGTTCATATTTTAATCATTTAAAGAGGTGGAGGGTGATCTAAATGATAGTTTGTGTGTGATTGTCCAGTTAGTTTCTATTTTTAAATATGTCCAGTTGCTTTCCATTATAAGACATAAGATGTACATACATACGAGCAGAAAAAGAAAACAAAAAATATGGAAACATGAAGATGAATGTTCCATAGAAATGAAGAAGTATGACAAATAATGACAAAAGTGAGAGAGAAAAAAACAATAAACAACTAGTCCCAAATAGAGACACAAAAAGCGCACTTCCGTACACTGGAAATACACAAAAATGAAATAGATATAATTAATAATAAAGAATAAAACAGAACATATACAATTCAGTGTAAAGTTAACACAGGACATTTTATATTCGAATATTAATGTTTTATTGCTTAGCTTTTGTATAATTTCTTATAATATTTAGAAGTAGATGTTAAAAGTTAATCAGTTAACATTTGAATTATTTTATTTTTTAAAAGGGTACATGAATAATATTTAAGAGTTTATAAGCGAGGTCGTTTTACATTTCATATGCACACAACAATTACATAGTAATACTCATATCTTGTAACAATATATTTTTATAATATGATAAATGAATCTGGTTAAACAAAAGTCAAAAGTCAAAACAAAAATAGTCATATTCAACAGCAGTTTTTATCAAGAAGCTGGTAAATAGTTTTTTAGAGAAATAATTAGAATCTGGCAAACATAGGATAAACATAATCATAAGCATAAAATTTATAATAAAATAGGTTTTTGCTTTTTATAGAGATGGTTGTTTACATGTGGATTAAGGTCTTATACTGAAAGCGTTAAATTGCAAGTAAACAATGTAGATACTATTGATTATTTTGCATAAATTTATTTTTATAAATGCCTGAATTAGTTTTAGTGAGAAATATAATGATATACATTCTCTTGACAAAGCCTAAGTGTGACAACCATGCTACTTTTATTTCCTATATGAATTTTATAAGCCATTTATTATTTCTGGTGTTTGATGTAAATTTTATTAATATAAACTTTCAGTGGAAATCAATAATTTCACAAGAAAAGACGTTTCTTTACTAAATGTGTAGTTAGTATACTTTAGAAAAAGGATTGAATACTCTGGCCACTAATGTTGAATCATACAGTGAAATTTAATTTAGCATCTCACTTTCATAGAACACTTTAAAAAAAGCTTC
Organism: Dreissena polymorpha; assembly: GCF_020536995.1. Lineage (NCBI taxonomy): Eukaryota > Metazoa > Mollusca > Bivalvia > Myida > Dreissenidae > Dreissena > Dreissena polymorpha. The sequence goes on from NC_068363.1 coordinate 39,890,914, forward strand.
ATGTGAAAGCGAAAATGAAGCAATTGTATAGAAAAATGATGACATAATTGCTAGTTGAATAGTGTTAAATGAAAATATAAGAGATGATCTTAGCTTTACCACTTCCAATACCTTCAAACTTTAGTATTTATCACAGTAAACCCTTAAATGAAATCTTTTTTTTGTGTGAAGGTATCTAAGTGCAAACATTATTTTTGCAAAGGGGACACTGAATGACTTGGTATTACAATAAGGATTTAAAACAGTTTTATATTAATAAATATTGTTATTTTACACACACACATACACATAAAGACCTTAAAATAGCACTTTCATTATGGGAAACTTATTGTCTAATTACATAAGTAACAAATGATATAATCCTGATTTCAAACAGTAACCGCTTTGATGAAAATCTGATAATTATTGTTGGTATACTCAGTTTCAGCAAACAGACACACAAACACATGCATATAAATAAACATAAAGTTTGCACAAAAAATACATCATATGCATAAAGGATTTTGTAAGGATAGCAATTAAGATCATAATGTCAAATTCGTTTGCATATTCAATTTCAGAAAAAACAAGATGTGTTTGTGAAACACAATGTCCCCCTATATGACGCTTGACCTTGAAGGATGGCCTTGACCTTGACCCTTCACCACTCAAAAAGTGCAGCTCCTTGAGATACAAACGCCTTTCAAATATTAAATTGCTAGCTTCAATATTGCAGAAGTGATATTATTTTTGACCCATATATTTGACCTTGAAGGATGAAAGTGACCTTGACCTCTCACCATTCAAAATGTGCAGCTCCATGAGATACAAATGCATGCCAAATATCAAGTTGCTATCTTCAATATTGTAAAAGTATTCATAAAATAAGCAATTTTGACCACATATATTTGACTTCTGACCTGGAAGGATGACCTTGGCCTTGACCTTTCACCACTCGAAATGTGCAGCTCCATGAGATACACATGCATGCCAAATATCAAGTTGCTCTCTTCAATATTGCAAAAGTATTCATAAAATAAGCGATTTGGGCCACATATATTTGACCTCTGACCTTGAAGGATGACCTTGACCTTGACCTTTCACCACTCAAAATGTGCAGCTTCATAAGATACACATGCATGCCAAATATGAAGTTGTTATCTTCAATATAGCAAAAGTTATTGCAAAATGTTAAAGTTGGCGCAAACCAACCAACAGACCAACCAACCTACCAACAGACCAACCAACAGACAGGGCAAAAACAATATGTCCCCCCACTACTATAGTGGGTGACATGAACAACACATGAACACAACCATATACACAAAAGAGAGTTAGCACACAAAAAACAACAGACACATGCATACAGGACATTATTAGGATATCAAAGTGTTGTCAAGAACACTCGGCATGATATGTCAAAAACAGGAAATTTATAAAAACACAACAGAGGTTTATTATATACAAACAACTTGAACACAAGCATATATACATACAGAGAGTAAGCACACAAAAAACAACATCATATGCATAAAGGACAATATTAGGATATCAAAATGTTGTCAAGAACACTCAGTATGATATGTACAAAAAACAGGCAATTTATAAAAACACATATCAAGTTTATTTTATACATTATTTTGTTTAATTTTCTGTGACAATATAATCTACATTTATGAATACATTTTGGGAATTATTTGAACATTCTTAACATAAAACTCACTATTTATTTTAAATTAGTTAACAGGAATATCAGGAGTAATATGGATAATCAGTTCATGTTGGTTCAGCATCTTTAACTTTAATATTATTTCTATACTATAATTATTATTTAAATGACTGAGGTTAAGTTTTGTTTTGACAAGACGTCAAGAGAAAAGTAAAATAGACAGGTAAGATTCCCACTGATCCGAATTTAAAAAAAACAAGCTCAGAGCCTGGTATAACGAAGATAAAAACATAAGTCAACATCAAGATAAAACAAACCTCTGTAAGTGAATAGTATTTTGCCAACAAGGATGTCATAAACGTTAAATATTAAGGCCTTTAATTGAAACTTTATTTGCATGTATACATGATATTTTTATTAGAAAGGGCATAACTGTGTTAGCAGAGGAAAGCTCTTAAGCACGTGCATATCATGATAGGTAGCTATACTTGAAATGAAAGCCACAGTATGTTATGTATCGATTTTACATTTAAACATTTTTGTATATTATTTAAATTACATGCTAAGTTTTACCCGATAGATTAGTATTAATTTCTGAAAGACATCGTGGGAGCATACTCCATTTATTTAATGTTTATTTTACAATATATAACGTTATTGTATATTATTGTATATTATGATTTTTTATTGTACATTATTGTATATGATATATTATTTGCCAAATCTGTAAATTTACACGCAATTAATTAGTAATAACTTACTTACTTACTTTTTCTGTGTCGTTCAATGTGTATTATTTCAGATATAATATATATTTATTTTGGAAGTAATAATTAGGATGGATACTTTTGATAGTCATGCAGCATGGGACCACATTTCATACGATGACCGATACACACATAGTTTGCATAGGTCCTTGCTACGTACGATAACGCAGTAATTACTATGTGTGACTAGTGAGAAGCTACTTTGTTTCTTGCACTGGTGACAGACTCGGAATAGGATTTCTGCGGCCACGGTTTTTCTAGCCAGGTTTTAAACTCGGAATGTTTTATTTGAGTATCTTGTTGATTGCCCTTGAATAGCGCAAATATTTTTCCTTCAAAGGACCACGACCTTTCGACACTGCTAGGTTGTTTCAGGCGCTCGGACGCCAGCAACTCTGCGTTCAGTTTGGTAAGGTCTTCGTTCACATAGATGCCTAATTTTAGTATATTCGCTACGTTTTTATTGTGCTATTTTGATACCGACTATAATGTCTCTCACACAATATGAATGTGTGATTTATTGATACCCTGTGAAGTGTTCAACATCAGTTTTGGTATACGTTTTGCAAGATTTACCAATGCTTAGGAAAATACGATTCACAAAAATATTTGCAAACTGTACGTTTCGCATGTTACTGAGTGTCTCATAATAAAATATAGTTTTTTAATTACTATACAAGAGAATTTGCCTTTAAAAAAATTATTTGCATATTATGTTGAGGTCTAGATTTAAACATTGGAATTCAGCTATAGAGAAATATGTGTTATAAACTGGCTATTAATAATAATATTTTAGCTCGTTAAACGTTGCAAAAAAGATCATTGTCGGAACATTGGTTTAAATGTCAAAATGACACTCAGTTGTCGATGAGTTTACCATCGATATATCAGCTGTATTTTTGTTAATTCACGTCTCGTTGTCCACGTTTCTTATGTATCAATATATATTTTCAGTATATCAAGTACGGTTTGTTGTTAAATGGGGTATACATATAGGATCTGGCACGCGGTTGCATATCATACCATATTTTAATAAACGAGTTTAGGAATTTTGTTAGTAAGCGAGCCTTTGGCGAGCTTACTAACGAATTTCCTGGACGAGTTTAATAAAATACGGTATGATATGACAACGAGTGTCAGATCTTTTTTATCACATGCTTTTAAATGAGCAAATTAAATAAATATTTACGCAAACATAATGATAAATCCCGAATGTTGTTTACATTTCGTGACGTCATTTTACGTTGCAACGTCATAACAGCACAATAACAAAATGCGATTGGTGAATAAACGAAAACTAAGCCAATGAAAACGCTTAAAAAGGTTGTATTACATATGTGTAATAAAAAAAAATATGTAATGGTTGTATTACATGGGAAACAGGGTATGGCATGTGATAAATTATATTTAGGGTCATGTTTAGCCTTTCAACAAGAAACGCGAGGTGTGTGAGAGAGCACAAGCTTATGGTATATCTTTGTTGTATATTATTCAGATGTGATAAAAGCGCTGTTACTTAAACAATGTAAATATAAGTGCTCATCATCACCCTCATCATCATCATCATCTTCATCATCACCATCATCATCATCATCATCATCATCATCATCGTCATCATCATCATCATCATCACCACCATCATCATCATCATCATCATCAACGTCATCGTCATCTTCATCATCATCTTCTTCTTCTTCTTCTTCTTCATCACCTTATATATCAACAGTTGGGCAAAAGTTCTTACATTATTGCAACATAATGAAAAAAATCAATTTCGTAATGTAAATGGTTACTTATATTTTTCGCCATTTGGTGGTCATGACAATGTTATTAATACCGCATGTGTTATATTAATAATGCTGCGCTTCAACTGTTTTTGAATGATTGAAATAGCATTCAGTAGACCAATAAATATAATGCTAATGGGATTATGTTAATTGTTTTTGTCCCGATCATTCAAATAGAAGCAAGTGTTGTTTCTGCGATTTTGCTGGTATCAGATGTTTGGTATTATTTTCCCCGCCATAGGCGGAGGGATGTTGTTTTGGCGTTGTCCGTCCGTCCTTCCGTATTTCCGTCCTTCCGTCCTTCCGTCTTTCCGTCCTTCCGTCTTTCCGTCCGTCCGGAGCCATATCTTGGAAGTGGTTTGGCGCATGTCATTGAAACTTGGTATGAGTATATATATGGATAAGAGGATAATGCAAGCCAACTGGTATTGTACACCATCAGTTAATAACGGAGTTATGGCCCTTTGTATCTTGAAAAAATGCTTTTTTGTTTGTCGGGGGCCATATCTTGGAAGTGCTTTGGCGGATTTCATTGAAACTTGGTATACGTATATATATGGATAAGAGGATGATGCACGCCAAATGGCATTGTACACAATCTGTTAATGAAGGAGTTATGGCCATTTGTAATTTGAAAAAATGCTTGTTTGAGTGTCAATTATAACACTTTTGTGTCCAGAAGCATATTGGCGGGGGATATCAATTCAACGAATTTGCTTGTTATGTCAGATTTGGCTTGGCGAACTCTTTGATTAACAGCTGAAATCTCGGTAGGCAGATGCTATCAATGGAAACTGGCAAACAGTTTTTGCGAACAATGTACTGTGAATCACCTACAAAGTTAACACGTTGAATATTCAAGGAAATACCGCAATTTTAAACACAATATACATTTCATTCTAGCTCGTTGTTTGCGACAAAGGCAAATGGTAAACAACGATCGATGCCGTTGATTTGTAATTAGCGATAAAGGGTTTTATACCTGTGCGGCCAGTGTCGCTCAGTCTCGGTAGGAAAAGAAGAGGATATAAAGCCGCGAACAATGTCGTGATCTCATAAGTGGGAAGACCCCTTTTCGCATGACTCGACTCAGCATTTTTTATTATGCCTTAAATATAGTTCATAGTTTCATACGCAAGAAAAACTATTCAATCTGACTTTATCGCTCCTATATAAAAGTGCCACAAGACATGATGCATTAAAAGTCTGTTATGTCGGCAAAATTGTTGCTCAATAATTTTAAGAAAATAAAAAAAGTATTACATACATATACACATAACACAACATGTACATGATGCTAGGCTTGTTATTCTTTATCAAGGCAACCAAAATTCTATAGATGGTTGCCAGTGCAGGAAAAAATTGCGAAAAAAGAGAAATATTGTTGTCTAAGTTATCTCTATAACATAAATATGAGGATAAACAGTGCACACACATCTCGACCTGGGCTTTAAGACAAACTCTTTATAAATTGAATTGTTTGTGTTCTTTTCAAACTTGCGATATAAAAAGCTATAACATAATTTTGAAAACTGAGTTTCGACTAAGATTATACAATAGCGAAAAACTTTAGTGCCTTCAGCGCTTTGATTATTTTGGAGCGAAAATATTCTGTTAGACAAACAGTGCTGCGATATTATTATGCATTTTCGATGTTCAGAAAACTCATTTCAGCATACATAACACAATATTGGTCACATGAATAATGCACTGGTGCATGCTATGTTCTAATAAAAACGTATTTACACAATTAAGAAATTATTGTGGATTTTGCGGCTTTTCACAGTCAATGAACACCCACTTGGAGTTATGATCTGCAGGAATTAACCCACGAGAGATTTAGCCCAAGTATTGTATAGCCACAATAAATTGAACACAAAGTTCTTCAAATAAGATCAATATATTTGCGTTGAGGTGCTAATGAGAAGATGTGGAACGTTTATTTCATTCCTTGTGTTTAAAAAGATCAACGGGCGCCGTGTTAGAATACTCGTTTCTTTATATGTTTAATCAAACGCATACGCGAATCTAATTCATCATGTTTACATTTCAATCCATTAGAGAACTACACACATTTTTCAGACATTTAATAAACAACAATGTATTCACTCAAAGCTATTAAGTATACGACTTCCAACTATATAACGTGTAAACAATTGAAGGAATCTGGAAATTGATAAGACAGTCCGACAGAGAAAAAACAGGTTACCGTCTGATAGTTTTGTGATATATCAGGCGATGCTTAGAAACCAATTAAAGGCGAGGCTTGCCGAGTCGTTATCTTATTCGTGCTGAGTCTGATATATTAAAAAACGATCAGGCTTTAATCTTTTGTTCAGTTTATCATACCTATATGTCCCCAATTTTATAATAAATAGTGAAAATAAATCGTTACGGCGATGCATTGTTGGGGGAATGATTATATAGATTTGTTAACGTTGGATATGTTAATAATGACATCATTACATCATGAGTAATTGCGCTTAATATTTGTATTTTGTTTTGCTGTTAATGTTGTTCTTTGTGTATAATATATACAATATATTGGTATCATATTGTTTGTCCTGTTGAATCTGATTATATTATAACAAAATCTAGCATGTACTACCTAAACACATTGACTGATATAACAACTTCCTGTTGAACAAATATAAAAAAATATATCAGACAGCGTTGTATCTGGCCAATATCAATGCAGCGGTATGATAAAATAAGATACCATGCTATTCTCAACAATTGGCTCGGATACAATTTGAATGCTTAGCGTATATGTCTTTGGCGCGATGGCAATATAGTGTCAGGCCATGACAGAATGAAGCATGCGCTCCTAACCCATAATAGTCTATCAAGTCGATAAGAATTATTATCGCACCATTTACTAAAACTAAGAGGGTCTTAAACTGTAGTACCTCCTACGTCACTGATTAACTGCAGTACTGAACATCTTCACATTAACACCACACTCAACATACTTTTTTCTACACAAATATTATTTGAAAGAACAAAGTGTATTGCCTTTGAGTTATTTCACAATTTCAAAGTTACCTGTTTACATTTTGGCTCAATACATTTTTTTTGAAAATTAATTTAATTAATTTAATATTTTTTCCAAGATAAAAGAAAATATTCCATTCAAACGAGCGGAATGTATTTCATGAAATATAAGATATATCGTTTCGCTAACGGATAATCATTAATAAACAAAACACAAAAATGAATCTTGTGTGACGCTTAAAATCTATAATTCGTACATAGAGTTTGACATTTCGTTATATTATCTTAAAAACACTGGTTCAAATTCAAATCCGACCAAACGATAATGTTGGTCTTTCCGTTTGGGATAAAAGCATCTCATTCTGTAAACAATGCGTGAACGCATTCTATAAAATCCCTTCTTACCTAAAATTATGTTGTTGGTCTCCACACGTGAAACACAACTACTATGTATTGTCTAGGTATAATGTTGTTGGTCTCCACACGTGAAACAAAACTACTATGTATTGCCTAGGTATAATGTTGTTGGTCTCCACACGTGAAACACAACTACTATGTATTGCCTAGGTATAATGTTGTTGGTCTCCACACGTGAAACACAACTACTATGTATTGCCTAGGTATAATGTTGCTATTCGGCTTGTGCAATACTTTTCTTTATTGGTGCGAAATAGTGCGATCTCTATTATCTGGGCAATCTAATAAAGTGTTACACATAATGAGGTTATCTGTCAAGATGCGTGAGTTTTGTTTCTCGGCAAGAATAAAATAGTGAGTGATACCATTAGTTTTTCTCTGAGGTATTGCGGTGTTAAGTCATTTGTGGTTTATTTATTACGAACGGTTATATCTCGGTGTACTTTCCAGAAGGTATTTCCAGGTGTCATATTTTGGCATGATTTTGAAGTACCCGTTATATCCTGATATTATGCATTCTAATTGTAGAAGAACAAAAATCTGAATCAATTTTCAACTCGTTTGAAGTATTGAAGACATTAAGATAAATCAAGTAATAGCACATCAAAACATCATTAAGTCCTACTAGTCATATTTTTCTGCCAACTATGGTAAATGCATATTATATGGAAAGATCAAGTTTAAATGTTTGGCTCATTTAGTACAATAATTTAATTTCAAAAAATTGTTTGGTACTGAAAGCATTTAACAATGATGCTTTGATCTTCATAACACAAATGGTATTGTTTCAAATAAACATACATCGCACCAAAGGGTAAAACTTATTAAATTTTATCTATGCCGTGGTATTCTTAACATACGCTGTTTAATTTCCTATTTCTATCTTATTTGAACCTCATTTACGGAAAATACCAATTAATTAGGAATTGATTTACAACACGTATTGGCTTAAATTTAAATTTAGCTAAAATATACTTAATGTAAAGCAATATTATTACGAACAAGTATACTGTACATGCTGTTTATTTTGAAAAGTTCATTTAAGTGTTAATTTAAGAATGTTGTTTTTCTGGTAAAGATTGACGGATGGTCCTTACTGTACAACAATAAAAACGTATTGGTTTCAAAAACATTGAATTCAAATAGTTCTCTCAATTTTGGTTTTGGGATACATTTTTTATGTGTTTTCTGGTACGGTCCTAGATCCTCGACGTTCCTTTCAGCTTCGGGTTACAACGTCAGAGCGGAGACGACGGCGCCCGACTCCCTGCCGAGTCCCTTGAATATCACCTTCTGGCGCTGGGAGCTTGCGGTACTCAGGTGCAGCGTCTACAATCTCGGAAACAAAAGGGTTTGAAACTACCTCTCTACGTATAATCTTATAATATTGAGCCGCAATCCGTGAAAAGGGGGTTAAAGCATGTACGCAAAGTGTCGTCCCAGATTAGCCTGTGCAGTATACACAGGCTAATCAGGGACGACACTTTCTGCTGTAAGATATTTTTCATTTAAAGAAAGTCTCTTCTTAACTAAAGTCTAGTTAAGGCGGAAAGTTTCGTCCCGGATTAGCCTTTGCTGATTGTACAGGCTTGGACGACACTTCACTCGCATGCATTTTACCTCTTTTACACAGCATGGCTAATACTGTTTTACAGTTAGTAACTGAACAGTTTTTTATTTTTATAAAACCACAAACATAAAACACATATAAATACAAAACAAGGAAGTGAAGTGTATCTCAGAAAAAATTGTCGCTGATCTTTTATTTCGATTATTAAAAACTGGAAATTTATTGCAATAAGTGCTGGAAAAGTAATAAATTGTATTCGAGCTGTGAAATCTAAAATGTATGTAAGCGTATATTGTACACTCCAATAATATGGTCATGCCGGATTAGTTTATATCGACTTACTGTGAAATAACGTTGTATGTCGTCATAGTTTTGTAGGTTTTTATACGGAAGCGTACAGTGTATATGGTACACCCCAATAATATGATCATGCCGGTTTAATTTATATCGACTTACTGTGAAATAACATGGTAAGCCGTCATAGTTGTGTAGCTTTTTCCCACTTACTTTTACTCGCCGTAACGACATTAAGTTAAAGGCTCGACGTAAATGTTTCCGACTTTTCACGAAAAAAAATGTGGTCGACATGATCTAAGTCGACAAATCAACATAGTTGTTGGCGTCATGCTCTTGTGAAAATGACTTGCCATCATAGTTTGAGTAGACACGATGAGTTATTTTTTACGCCATGACACCATTTTCATATCATGCCGTCATAGAATATGGTACATCTTTATAATATGGTCATGCCGGATTAGTTTATATCGACTTACTGTGAAATAACATGGTATGTCGTCATAATTTTGTATGTTTTCCATATTAATTTTACTTGCCATAACAACATTAAGTTAAAGTCTCGACGTAAATGTTTCCGGCTTTTCCCGAAAAAATATTTAGTCGACATGATCTAAGTCGACAGTTGAGTTGTAAGTCAAAATGTTAAATTTTTACACAGCACATCGGTCTTTACCGGCATAAAGGCTGTAAATTGTGAGCTTTAATACATTGAAGTGAAATTCAATATAGATCACGCGCCCAGCTATCAAACAATAAAAACAGCTCTGAAATCATATGCTTCTCACAAGTTTTGTTCTTGCATGTTTGAAATACAAACAGTCGGCAAAGTGTGACGTTATCACAAAACCTCTGAAGTCTCTTTTAAGATAAATTAACGTTGGTTATTTCGTAGATTGATGTTACTATTTTAAAATAAATGATGTTATAAAAATGATATTTTTATAATACATACAATTTTCAGTTCAAGCTAGTATTTTTAAATGTTTACATTAATTTGCTTAAAAAAATCATGGAAAATTGGGGCCAATTTAGTTGTATAGGGTGTTGGTGATCAAATGCTTTTACCGTTTCAATTTAATTAATAATAATATTGTTATACTCTAATATCGAAATTTTGACTTTTCTGAATTTGCTAAAACAATCAATGGACTTAGTGGTACCCTTAAGCCGTTATCAGATAGCACATTATGTGGAATAAGAATGATATAATATAGGCATTCGCTCAAGGTGCGCAAACAATGACGTTGATCACAAGCATGAGCTCTGTATAACCGGATATTGAACAAGTAACCCTATTTCCTTATGGTGATTTTGATTGGTGCAATCTTTAGGTTATTCTACATCTTAAGACATGGTAATTGAGATGGACTTAAATATAATGATTCTTTTTTCAACCTGTCGTTTGGCATATTTTATCAATAATGAAAGAAAGAAAACGCATGTGTTGCAAATAGAAGCAATTATTCATTGAATTGGCAATTACTATTTTAGAATTATGTATAGCTCTGTGGTTGGTAGCAGATTTTGTAGCAACTACAGGTTAATTGGTAGGTTTCAAAGACGTACCTGGTTCTCATATCTTTAACTAAAATATCACTACCGGCGGTATTGAGATATGTTCTGTATGATGACTGTTCGGTCATATAAGTCTATGGAAATACAGATTGGCATAACCATGCGTTAGTTGTGTTATTTTAAGGATATCATAGTCATAACAACACAATTAAAAGTAATTTAGTATACAAGTATTCATTCATATGTCGATATTGTTTCCTAAACGAGGTTACATCGTTACTTAAAATCTGACATATCTATAATTCCTTGTGTTGCCTATTTCAGAACTAAATTCATTGAAAGCTCTGTTGGAGATGCCATTGAAGACGACTGGGTTTACATAAACAAATATTTTATGTAATTTAAATATTTTCCCACCTTCAATTTACCGAATTGATATCTATGTCAATAAAATCCACGGCTTAAAAATTCATCAGAATTAGGCCCACATGTGTGAGCAGAATGTCACAGCTTAACCAAATTGATATTATGGAATAGTACAAATTTTATCTATGCCGTGGTAAACTTAACATACGCTGTTTAATTTCCTATTTCTATCTTATTTGAACCTCATTTACGGAAAATACCAATTAATTGGGAATTGATTTACAACACGTATTGGCTTAAATTTAAATGTAACTAAAATATACTTAATGTAAAGCAATATTATTACGAACAAGTATACGTGCTCTTTATTTTGAAAAGATCATTTAAGTGTTAATTTAAGAATGTTGTTTTTCTGGTAAGACGGACGGATGGTCCTTACTGTACAACAATAAAACCGTATTGGTTTCAAAAACATTAAATTCAAATAGTTCCCTAAATTTTGGTTTTGGGATACATTTTTTATGTGTTTTCTGGTACGGTCCTTGATCCTCGACGTTCCTTTCAGCTTCCGGTTACAACGTCAGACCAGAGACGACGGCGCCCGACACCCTGCCGAGTCCTTTGAATATCACCTTCCGGCGCTGGGAGCTTGCGGTACTCAGGTGCAGCGTCTACAATCTCGGAAACAAAACGGTTTGAAACTACCTCTCTACGTATAATCTTATAATATTGAGCCGCACTCCGTGAAAAGGGGGTTAAAGCATGTACGCAAAGTGTCGTCCCAGATTAGCCTGTGAAGTATACACAGGCTAATCAGGGACGACACTTTCTGCTGTAAGATATTTTTCATTTAAAGAAAGTCTCTTTTTAACTTAAGTCTAGTTAAGGCGGAAAGTGTCGTCCCGGATTAGCCTTTGCTGATTGTACAGGCTTGGACGACACTTTACTCGCATGCATTTTACCTCTTTTACACAGCATGGCTAATACTGTTTTACAGTTAGTAACTGAACAGTTTTTTTTATAAAACCACAAACATAAAACACATATAAATACAAAACAAGGAAGTGAAGTGTATCTCAGAAAAAATTGTCGCTGATCTTTCATTCGATTATTAAAAACTGGAAATTTATTGCAATAAGTGCTGGAAAAGTAAAAAATTGTATTCGAACTGTGAAATCTAAAATGTATGTAAGCGTATATTGTACACTCCAATAATATGGTCATACCGGATTAGTTTATATCGACTTACTGTAAAATAACATTGTATGTCGTCATAGTTTTGTAGGTTTTTATACGGAAGCGTACAGTGTACATGGTACACCCCAATAATATAATCATGCCGGTTTAATTTATATCGACTTACTGTGAAATAACATGGTATGCCGTCATAGTTTTGTAGCTTTTTCCCACTAACTTTTACTCGCCGTAACGACATTAAGTTAAAGGCTCGACGTAAATGTTTCCGACTTTTCCCGAAAAAAAAAAGTGGTCGACATGATCTAAGTCGACAAATCAACATAGTTGATGGCGTCATGCTCTTGTGAAAATGACTTGCCATCATAGTTTTAGTAGACACGATGAGTTATTTTTTACGCCATGACACCTTTTTCATATCATGCCGTCATAGAATATGGTACATCTTTATAATATGGTCATGCCGGATAAGTTTATATCGACTTACTGTGAAATAACATGGTATGTCGTCATAATTGTGTATGTTTTCCCTATTAATTTTACTCGCCATAACAACATTAAGTTAAAGTCTCGACGTAAATGTTTCCGGCTTTTCCCGAAAAAATATTTAGTCGACATGATCTAAGTCGACAGTTGAGTTGTAAGTCAAAATGTTAAATTTTTACACAGCACATCGGTCTTTACCGGCATAAAGGCTGTAAATTGTGAGCTTTAATACATTGAAGTGAAATTCAATATAGATCACGCGCCCAGCTATCAAACAATAAAAACAGCTCTGAAATCATATGCTTCTCCCAAGTTTTGTTCTTGCATGTTTGAAATACAAACAGTCGGCAAAGTGTAACGTTATCACAAAACCTCTGAAGTCTCTTTTAAGATAAATTAACGTTGGTTATTTCGTAGATTGATGTTACTATTTTAAAATAAATGATGTTATAAAAATGATATTTTTATAATACATACAATTTTCAGTTCAAGGTAGTATTTTTAAATGTTTACATTAATTTGCTTTAAAAAAATCATGGAAAATTGGGGCCAATTTAGTTGTATAGGGGGTTGGTGATCAAATGCTTTTACCGTTTCAATTTAATTAATAATAATATTGTTATACTCTAATATCGAAATTTTGACTTTTCTGAATTTGCTAAAACAATCAATGGGCTTAGTGGTACCCTTAAGCCGTTATCAGATAGCACATTATGTGGAATAAGAATGATATAATATAGGCATTCGCTCAAGGTGCGCAAACAATGACGTTGATCACAAGCATGAGCTCTGTATAACCGGATATTGAACAAGTAACCCTATTTCCTTATGGTGATTTTGATTGGTGCAATCTTTAGGTTATTCTACATCTTAAGACATGGTAATTGAGATGGACTTAAATATAATGATTCTTTTTTCATCCTGTCGTTTGGCATATTTGATCAATAATGAAAGAAAGAAAACGCATGTGTTGCAAATAGAAGCAATTATTCATTGAATTGGCAATTACTATTTTAGAATTATGTATAGCTCTGTGGTTGGTAGCAGATTTTGTAGCAACTACAGGTTAATTGGTAGGTTTCAAAGACGTACCTGGTTCTCATATCTTTAACTAAAATATCACTACCGGCGGTATTGAGATATGTTCTGTATGATGACTGTCCGGTCATATAAGTCTATGGAAATACAGATTGGCATAACCATGCGTTAGTTGTGTTATTTTAAGGATATCATAGTCATAACAACACAATTAAAAGTAATTTAGTATACAAGTATTCATTCATATGTCGATATTGTTTCCTAAACGAGGTTACATCGTTACTTAAAATCTGACATATCTATAATTCCTTGTGTTTCCTATTTCAGAACTAAATTCATTGAAAGCTCTGTTGGAGACGCCATTGAAGACGATTGGGTTTACATAAACAAATATTTTATGTAATTTAAATATTTTCCCACCTTCAATTTACCGAATTGATACCTATGTCAATAAAATCCACGGCTTAAAAATTCATCAGAATTAGGCCCACATGTGTGAGCAGAATGTCACAGCTTAATCAAATTGATATTATGGAATAGTACAATTGACGAAATGAACACAAATGATGAGATAGGACTGTCGATATAAGATAGATGAGAAGTGCACGTATTTAAATTAACTTGTTTGTTTGTCTTTTGTCTGTTTTGTGTTGTGTATACATGTGTGTTGTCTCCTTCAAATACTATTTATAACTCTACCTATCTCTTAAAAAGTAAATTAAGTTGCCAAAGCTGTATCGTCTAAAGCATGTAAAAATTCGCTATTGTACACACATACTCTGAGATTAATTACTTTTAGCATAAACGCCGCTTTATTTGATTTGATGTGAGGTTTCGTCTTCTCGGGTTGACAAAAGTTGTATACGAAAAGAAATATCTTCTAATAAAAATACGTTCTAATCGGAACGTGTCATCCCTAAAAAGCCAGAGCGGACTGAACATGATATTTTACGCACATGCATGGCGGTTGTTCCCAGAGACCGACTATATTGTCTATCACCCGACCTAATTGTGATTCCTGTGATTTATATTCTTTTCGACACTCTGTTCAATGTTGAACATCACTATTTTGATCTATATTTACCAACATTTTGGAAAATAAACGATTGCGAAAATTATTTGCAAATTAAGCGTTTTGCGTAATTAATTAAAAATCGTATTAAGATTAAAATCACAGTAATACTCCGTAGATTTGATGGCGAAGTACACATCAACTAACTGTTAGTATTATGTGTTTGAAGATAAAAGGGTATACATAAATACATTGGAATTCAGCAATAAACCATCATTGTTCTAATAACCTGGCTACCAATAAAAACATAAATCTCGTTTATCCATGCAAAAAAATGAATCCTACATGGGTTTTAATTTGAAAATTAGACACTCGGACATCGACACTCAGTTTTCGATGTGGTTATTATTGATATGTATTGTCTTAATGCGACATATGTGTTTTGTGTGTTCTTTGGACAATGTGTAGTATACCTTTACCGTGTTTCTTGTACGGTTAGATACAAAATCGGTTATTCTTTGTACTATACGCGGCATGTAATGACCATAATGAACACACCGGTGACACTTTAAAAATATGACTCGGCAAACAAGACGAGGTATTTAGCCAGGTTTCAGAGAGAGAGAGAGAGAGAGAGAGAGAGAGAGAGAGAGAGAGAAGAGAGAGAGAGAGAGAGATAGAGATAGAGAGAGAGAGAGAGAGACATGGAGAGAGTAGAGAGAGAGAGAGAGAGAGGGAGAGGTAGAGGGAGAGAGAGAGAGAGAGAAAGATCTCTCTCTCTCGAGAGAGAGCGACTCCTCCGATAGATCTCTCTCCTTCTCTCTCTCTCTCTCGCTCTCTCTCTCTCTCTCTCCCTCTCTCCCTTCTCTCTCCTCTCTCTCTCCTCTCTCTCTCCTCTCTCTCTCTCTCTCCTCTCTCTCCCTCCCTCCTCCCTTTCTCTCTCTCTCCTCTCTTTCTTTCTCTTCTCTCTCTCTCTCTCCCCTCTCTCTCTCTCTCTCTCTCTCTCTCCTCTCGCTCTCTCTCTCTCTCTCTCTTCTCTCTCTCTCTCTCTCTCTCTCTCTCTCTCTCTCTCTCTCTCTCTCTCTCTCTCTCTCTCTCTCTCCTCTCTCTCTCTCCTCTCTCTCTCTCTCTCTCTCTCTCTCTCTCTCTCTCTCTTTCTTTCTTTCTTTCTCTTTTCTTTCTCTCTTTCGTTCCTTTCTTTCTCTTTCTCTCTCTCTCTTTCTCTTCTCTCTCGAGAGCTTACCCTATGTTTGATAGTCATTTAAAACTATGATGCAATAAAAAATCCTGGTTACTCGAACAGTTTAATATATCAGTGCGCATACTCGTTTTACTTGATTAGTTTATAAACAATTAAAATGTATTGGTCAGTCACTATTACAAATGTTCAAAATAACAAAATACACTGAACCCGTGGAACATTTGCACATGAGTTAAATACGTAAACAAATGTACTACAACTGGCTTGTAAGAATATGCAAACTTCAGAGAAATTCATAACGCATCACTTGTAATTAAAATGGAAATAGACGCTTTTCATCGGTTATGTCAACGTATCAGAACAGAATACATCATTACAATCGTATGTTTATGCAAATTACTGAATGCAGTGGATATAATAAGTACAAACCCTTTTGATGAAATAAGCTCCACATTTCTGCCAACTCTGATGGTTTATTTGACATCCGATTGCCAACCATTGTTTATTCTGGCTGTGTTTTATGTTATGTTACACTTGATCACGCAATACAGTGATAACGATTTACGAGCCTAATTAACTTTCAGTCACATTTTTTTCAGTCTAAAGACATGGTATAATACCAGCGACCTAAACAGCATGTGTTGTCAGTTGAATTTATTGTTAATGATGTATGCATATGCGAAAGTCGGATGCCATGTGGTATGGACTTTAGTTGCATGAATTATGACAAATTTACAGTCCGGACAAGTTGTAGAACCGTATTTTTCATTCAACTTCTTAGTGTGCTTTTAGGTAGGAAGACGAGTGTTATGCAAAAACACATTCTTAACTACCCTCAATATGGCAATTTGTGTTATCCTCAATTTCGTTATTTAAAAAATTGCATTATGAATGACTCATTTCATTCCGGACAAGCTGTTTTAATCTTTTAAGTATGATATATAACCTCTAAGTGTGCTATGCATAGTTCCTACAGTCTTATTTCAACCAATCAAATTGCGGTACTGTATTCGCTGCCAGACAACTTGTTGCTACCCGCTTCACACCCATTCGTTAAATCGAAAGTGAAAAGTGTTGCTAACGAAAGTATTCATCAAAAAATTTCAAAATGGTACGAATATGTGCATTGGGGACATGCAAGGCCGATGTCCGATTCCCTGATAGAATGAACGGCGCCAAGTTCATAACCTTCCCTAAGCCAAAAACTCAGTTAGAAAAATGTTTAGGATGGATTAAAGCGTGCGGGTCGTCCACACGAGCAGCTCAATGTTACGAAAATAGATGTAAACAAGGTCGTTTGTTCCTCGGTAAAAACTTCATTTACTTTACAATATGTTTCTTTAATGATTGCTATTTTATGTACTAGAGATACTCCTTTTCGTCCATTGTGATGATAATCATTAATGTAAACTTCACCTTTAACAGTGCTAATATATGCATACATGTATTGTACATGTACATCTAAATTCAAGGTATATACACTGGTTAATAAACTGTTAAAATGTAAGCACTGTCACCCACACAAGAGGTTAAATCTCTGCCCGTGGAACCATGTTTTTGTCATAATATCGTGTGATAATATCGTGTGCAATAATGTGTTGTTTTGCTTCAAGTCTACAAGAGACATATCTACTTCAAATCGCGCGATAATTGGCACTGCTTGAGGTTGAAATTCCAATCTGAAGGAAGCAATTAGAAAAAAAAGACAAAGAAATTAGTAGTTTGAGAGTAACTATTAAAGAACAGCAAAGTAAAATACAACAATAAGAAAAAATTGGTGCTGAAGGCATAAGGAACAGAGAAAAGTAATTGAAGGATTTTATTTTTCTTTACTACACTGGAATAACTTACATTAGTTTTTTTCTATTTGCCTTTTTTTCCTTACCTAGATGAAAAACGAAAATATGTCAGGAGTGACTTAAAAATTCTTTCAAATGAGAATGCTTTACATTCAACTGTGTGCAGATTAAGACATGTCTTTGTTCTCAATGATTTAGCAATGAAATTCAACATATCATTACAATCTGCTGGAAGTGTGTTTATAATATGTTGGATATTATGTATTTCAAGTTTGGCCAAGTATCAATCTGGCCTCATAGGAAGGTTATTATTTCTAAAAAAGCCAAAAGATTTCAAAAAAAAAGATTTTCCAAACACTCTTATCATAATAGATGAAACTGAAATTAAAACACAAGAACGCTCTTGGGCTACACAGTCAACTTTACAGTGATTATAAGACATCTACAACCTTAAAGGTATTGGTTGGTTGTGACCTTAGCGGATATGTTATATTTATATCTGACTTATTAACAGGGGCAATTTCGGATAAATCGATTTGAGAGGATAGTGGATTTATTTCATTATTAAAGGTTGTATTTCATCCCTGTAGTGTTTTAAACAACCCTATGATATGTGAACATTGCCCAGTCAGTCTGAAATAATGTTAAAATTCTGCATTATGCAATATACATAAAAACTAACGATTAATAAATATGTTACCAATAACCATGAATACTGTCTTAATAATTGAATAATCATGTATAATAATTCACTCGACTTTAAAACTGCAGTGTGATTCTGTTATCTTTTCATCGGACAAATCGATATTTAAACGATGTGGTTTTTCATTTTCCTCATTGATCTCCAGCAGTCAGCGACGACACGCACGCGGTTTGCTTCATTAAAAAATCTTTATATTATGAATGTATCCTTGAGTTTTATAATTATTTAAGATTCTAATCGGCTATTTTATCATATTTTGGTAGGAATTTAACAGAAATATTGTCAAAATATTACAAGCGTATCAGATGCTTCAGCATCAGCGGACGCCATTTTGGATGTAGCGTGTGAAGCGTAGCAACAATCACTAAGGATGGGTAAGTGAGCGGAACAATGCATTGACCTTTGAGGTAGGGAGACGGGGTGAAACAGGCGACACGCCGTCTCCTCATGGTGGTCCTATGTGGTAAGATGAATTGTGAACGACAAAGCTTCAAACCGGAATGCACAAACGCACGTACACTCACACGAACGAACACAAGTTTAGTTTAAATATATTTATTTAGGCACGATTACATAGAAAACCTAGGGCTTATTTTACATGCTCTCGAGTCCGTTTCCTGAGACTAGAACCAGTACTTGGTGTCTCTATGGAAGATCTAAAGAACACTCAATCAGTGGTGATCGAACCCGTGACCTCGCGGCCGCTAGGCGGACACCATATTCACTACGCCAAGGCGACCTTGAACACACACTTTACCAATGTATTTGTAATATCGGGCTTTCCGAAAGCGGGAACTACAAAATACTGAAGTGAAATACACTCAGTGTCATCTTCCGTGGGGATAATAATGCAAAGGCAGAAACTATGAATCACCTTATCTGAGGTATTGAGACTTAACCATTTAGTTTGCTTTTTGGCGTCAACATACACTTGTTTTCTTAAGTTATACGAAGAAAATGTAGTCCATTAAAAAAGCATACTAAGAAAATGTATATTTAGGTGAAAATATATCTTAATTTAATATCAATAAATAAAATTGTGTATGTTGTTCAACAGGGACAACAGGTATCGGTCGTCCAATCGAAGATGCCGTTTTTATGTCAAAGCGGTTATTATTTACAAGTTTAAAATTCAGATATGCACTTCTTTGATGCCGGATATCTTTTTATTCCGAAAGGTTACCGCTTCTTACATTTTTTGTCTGATGTTTTAAGATGACAGAAACCAATAAATAGCCTATAAGAAATGAAAACAATTCAGCAATTTGGCAAGCGATAACCATCTATAGTTAACAAATGAAACATCTTTAAATTACTTTACCTAAATTATGTAGAGTTTTGCTTTAATGCAGCATATCCACGTGAAAACAATCAGTTGCAACTGGTCCGACAGTAGAGAATATAACCTTACAGAATTCACATTTTATTGTATTTTGCACAGTTGCTATTGATACTGAATTATACTGTTGATAATTGTTTATTCAATCTGGAAACAGCCCGCATACCGGTAAGAAATAGTTTTCAAAGAAATAATGTGGGCAAACGTCCACAGTCATAATATACTCAAGTTGTATTACATAGATAGGCAAATGTTTATACAATTATTTTTCAAATATAGAATCGACCATAGTATTGACCATTTAAATTAAAACAAAAAGAATTATCAAGTTAGAAATGAAATATATACGTACATAATATATTGACGTTCTAAAGCCAATGTGTTATGCACTACAAACGTGAAAGTTAACTTCATAAATATAACTGCTATTCGTATCTTTTATCATCCTTGAAATAGCTAAATTGTTTATGCATCGGTTTAAATCATTGTAAAAAATGTTCAAGCTGGTAGTACAATTATACAACTGTAAACACTTGCGGACATCTGAAAAATTTCTTCTTGCTGAAAAGATTGATTTATTTGATATTCAAACATAAGTCGTGGTCAATCAATAAGGCAATTAGGTACAGCAAAATAAGCTGTATTTTATTTTGTAATCCGTTATAAACAGTATATGTTTTTCTTCTCAACACATCCCCTACATGAAGATATTGATAGCCATTTTATGTCGATTCTTATTTATAAATATTGCATGAAAATGTTTGTATGTAATTGCCCATATGTTTTACGCCAATTTCATGTTATATCTGTACAAAATGAAAACTTGTTGGAAATATCAATTTTTTCGTCCTACTATCTGAGTTTAGAGTGACGATTTTTCTTTATTTCAAAACTCAGCCTGAATTTATTTAATGTAATTGAAGTTGTTGCGGGTACTTTAATAGTACTCAAATATCTCGAGTAGAAAAGGTAATTACGGACATCGTAAATGGTGTATTGCAAAGTTTATTTTCTTATAATAGGAAAACTTTTTTCCATTGAAAGAACTCGAGTGTGAAAGTATTTTTTATGTACAAACATGCATGCATGTACAAGACATAATAAAACTCTTTATTCAATCATATGCAACTCCAAATGAAGTTATTTCTGAATACAGAAACAATAAGAATGTAAGTGCTGAGTTTAACATGATATAGAAGACTAATCAGGTTTTTTTTTTACTAAGAAAGTGACGGCCGATATTCGGCGTCTTCCCATACCAGAATTTTTCCCCTACAAATACCATTTCCCCTGAAAAAATATAAATTTTCACACAAAATATAATATTTTACCTTCAAAGAATTTTTTTTTTTGGGAAGTGGACACTTATCCAATTTGTACCATTACAAAGATCTCTCTCTCACTCTCTCTCT